>NW_023270453.1:35586158-35759948 GCF_011800145.1 Mirounga leonina
GGGGGGGGAATCGGAGGGGGAGATGAACCATGAGAGACTATGGACTCTGAGAAACACACTGAGGGTTCTAGACGGGAGGGGGGTAGGGGGATGGGTAGCCTGGTGATGGGTATCAAGGAGGGCACATATTGCATGGAGCACTGGGTGTTATATGCAAACAATGAATCATGGAACACTACACCAAAAACTAATGATGTAATGTATGGTGATTAACATAACATAATAAAATTAAATTAAAAAAAAAAAGAGCTCGAGCCCCATGTTGGGGGAACAGATTACTTAAAAAAAAAAAAAGTATCTGGAATGCAGAAAAAAAAAAATTTGGCCCTGGGTCAAACAAACAGAGATGCCTCGTTAAGGAAATGGGGGAGGGAAGGGGTCACACTGTACCTGAACCTTGGCTCACATCTGTCTGAAGAAGTTGCTTGGCTCGAATAACATCAACATTCAGTCTCCCAGCACTTGGGAGATAATTCAGTGACAGAAGCAGCTCCCCCAGCTCTACTTCATTCTGCAGGGAAAAGAAATGGTCAGGAAGTTGCTTTTTTCTTGTAGTTCCGTTTGTACCTACCATGCAGCAAAGTGACCCCAGCAGCTCACAAATGGGCTTCTGTGGGTGGATCAGTTGACAATGGGTGCCTCTTTCTTTGACTTCTTTTAGCCTCTGCCCCCAATTATTCCATCTATCTCAGAAAGTTCTAGGGGCGCCTGGGTGGCTCAGTCGGTTAAGCGTCCAACTCTGGATTTCAGCTCAGGTCATGATCTCAGGGTCATGAGATGGAGCCCCCCGTTCTGTGGTCAGCACGGAGTCTGCTCCAATTCTCTCCCGCTCCCTCTGCCCCTGCCCCTGCTCATGCTCTCTCTCTCTCTCTCAAATGGATAAATAAAATCTTTAAAAAAAAAGTTCTTTCTGCTCTTAGAATGCTTAATAGCAGCAACAACATACTAACAACAAAGCATCAATAATGATAACACATAAAATGGGCGCCTGGGTGGCTCAGTTGGTTGAGCGACTGCCTTCGGCTCAGGTCATGATCCTGGAGTCCCGGGATTGAGTACCGCATCGGGCTCCCTGATCGGCAGGGAGTCTGCTTCTCCCTCTGACCCTCCTCCCTCTCATGTGTTCTCTCTCATTCTCTCTCTCTTAAATAAATAAATAAAATCTTTAAAAAAAAAATGATAACACATAAATGCTACATGTCAAGTTCTGTGCTCACACTTTGTATGTAATAACTAGTTCAATATTCATAATGAATCTGTAAGATGTTAGTATTACTCTTATTTAATGGATGAAACTGAGGATCAAACAGGGAAATGACATGTCCAAGGCCACACAGCCAGAAAGTGGTAGCACTAGTTTTTGGACCCAGGGAGGCTGATTCCAGATAATCTGACCACTATGCTCTTCTGCCTCCCAGCAGGGTAACTGGGAGGAGGATAACTGGGAGGCAGAATACCCTGCAGAGCAACGACGTGGCTGAGAAACCTGTTCTCAACCTGCAGTTCACAACAGAGCCCATGCTTCTAGTCTCACTGTGACATCCCTCATTAAAAAATACCCATTCCCTGGGTATCAACACTACCACATTGGTGGGAAATTCACCCAGAGCATGATTCCTTCCACACTTCCCAAAGTACCTAGAAAACAGGAGGCCCCCACTTCTCTGTCCCATTTTTTTTTTTAAAGATTTTATTTATTTATTTGACAGAGAGAGACACAGGGAGAGAGGGAACACAAGCAGGGGGAGTGGGAAAGGGAGAAGCAGGCTTCCCGCCGAGCAGGGAGCCCGATGCGGGGCTCGATCCCAGGACCTGGGATCATGACCTGAGCCAAAGGCAGATGCTTAACGACTGAGCCACCCAGGCGCCCCTTTTTTAAAATTTTTATCGTAAAAACTTGCAACCATATACAAATTACACAGGCCGGTATAACGAATCTCCATATACCCACCACCCAGTGGCAACAATTATCAGAATACTTCTTTTGCTAAAGGCTGCTTCATCGTGTCTTAGTCTGTACTTGTCTTGGCTTGTATAACAAAAATACCACAGACTGGGTGTCTTATAAACAACAGAAATTTCTTTCTCACAGTTCTGGAGGCTGGGTGCCAGCATGATTGGGTGAGGGCTGTCTTCTGGGTCACAGACTTCTTGTTCTGTCCTCACTTGGTGGAAGGGACGAGGGAGCACTGTGGGGCCTCATACGTAAGGCACGAACCTCCACTCATGGGGGCTCCACCTTCATCACCTCCCAAAGGCCCTATCTCGCAACACCATCACATTGGACGTTAGGATTCCAACATGTGGACTTCGGGGAGACACAAACCTTCAGGCCATAGCACATCTACACGCTGACTTGCAAAAAATTTTAGCTGAGTATTTTAAACCACATCCCAGACATGATGTCATTTTACCTGTATATCCTTCAGAGTGTACCTCTAAATGATAAGGACATTAAAACAAATATTTTCAGTATAGGAAATTTCCAATCATATTCAAAAGAAGGCAGAAAAGTACAAAGAGGGGTGCCTGGGTGGCTCAGTCGTTTTCGGCTCAGGTCATGATCCCAGGGTCCTGGGATCGAGCCCCGCAATGGGCTTCCTGCTCCACGGGAAGCCTGCTTCTCTCTCTCCCACTCCCCCTGCTTGTGTTCCCTCTCTTGCTGTGTCTCTGTCAAAATAAATACATAAAATCTTAAAAAAAAAAAAAAAGTACAAAGAAACTCACTCAGGTTCAATAAATATCATCTCACGGCCAATCTTGATTTATCTATACCCTCATTCAACTCCCCATATCACTCTGAAGTAATTCCCAGACATATTATTTTTCTACAATATTTTAGTATATATCTCTAGAAGATCAGATTGATCTATGTATCTACCCATCTAACCGTCTACCAGCTATTCAATCTCCATACACCCATCCACCCATCCACCATCCATCCATTCATTTATCCTTCCTTTTTCCATCCATCTATCCATCAACCATCCATCCCCCATCCTTCCTTTATCCATCCATCCACCCACCCATCCAGACATCCATCCATTCACCCACGCACCCACCCATAATCTCTATCCATCCCTTTCATTATCAGTCATTCCAGCAAGTTTATGTCAAGTGGCAGCTCTAGAACATAGCTTGGTACACAGTAGATACTCAATAAACATGTGTTGACTGGATCCCCAGTCAAACCAAAAGACTTCTGTACTGAGTGAGTTAATAATCTCAATTAACTCAGAGGTTACAAACTGTCAGCCCCTAGATGTTTTTTATTTGGCCCACATCAAGTTTAAACATAATTACTTGATAATTATTATCAAATTCAAGAATCAAGATATTTCACACTTTCAAAAAAAATCTGGATTCCCTGCCTTTCTTGAAAAACGGGAAGTTTTGGCAAGGCTGGGCCCACATTCCCACCTGGCAACATCTGGCCACAGTGCAGCAACCCCCTCGATGGGACCTGCCTCCTTCATTTCATTCATCTATCCTTTACTGCTCTACATTTGAGCTTGCAGGTTTTTCAAGATAGGAATGTTCAACTCAGTGTCCTGAGCAATCGAGGAAGTTCAGAGCGCCCCTATACACAGTTGCTAGGGTTTCCCCCTTGTTCTCGAAGGCCTGGAAGATGTTATATTCTCAGAGTCTGACCCTGCAGACATATTTATCCTGAGATAAGAAATACTGAGAATTCTGCTGGCTCCTTCGTATCCTTGTGGACTTAGCGCGAAGGCTTCCCTGCTTCTACAACTAACCAGCTGCTTATCTCATGATACAGCTTTACAGGTAGGGATCCTAACTTGTAATTCAGTCTGCTGACCTGGTGAAAAATGGATTTGGCAAATCGAGTGTCATCGAGGGTGGTTCATTTAGAGATGGACCCAACTGAGGAACAAAACAATATGGCAGGAAATTAGCCTAAAGACATAGACCAGTGGTTCTCAAATGGAGATAATTTTGCTGTCGCCACCACCACCATCTAAAGACATTCCAGATTGTCACAACTGAGGTGGGGGATGCTACTGGGATCTAGTGGGTAAAGGCCAGGGATGCCGTTCAACATCCTGCAACGCACAAGACAGCCCCTCAATCCCCAGAACAAAGGATGATCCAGCCCCAAATGCCAACGGCGCTGATTGAGACACAAGGGATAGAAGAGAGAAAGGGGGATAGGTATCTCTTTTACAATAGCAAAAAAAGTAAATATCCGTTGACTCAGTATTTCCATTTCCAGGAACTTACCCCACCGATGTATCTCTCTGTGCGTCATGATGTGCGCACAAGAATAATAGATACAGTATCATGACCTTGACAGAGTGACTGTGGGCCACAACGTGCAAGGACTGGGGAGCAAATAGCCCCTGCCTTCATGGAACATACACTCTGCTGGGGGAGGCAGAGAGTAAACAGACTAAAAGAGACACAAATGAGGTGATTTCAGATAATGTTGAGAACTAGGGAGAAAAATCCAGCAGGGCAGGGGGATGAGGGGCCTTTCTGGGGTGAGGGAAATATTCTGTATCTTGATTATGGTGGTGGTGGTGACATGGGTGCATTTGCCAAAAATCAACTATTTAAAATGTATGAATTTATTGTATGCAAATTACACCTTAATAAAGTTGATTAAAGGGGGGGATCTGAAGTAAGCAAATAGGGCAGAATATGATTAGCACTTGTCTAATCCGGGAGATGGGTACCTGGGGGTTTATTATTTTATGTTAGAAATATTTCATTTAAAAACACTTTAAACATTTAAACATTTAAAACATATTTAAAAAAATAAATATTAAAAAAGCAAGCACAAAAGCTTAGGGTAACAGAATGGCGACTGATAAGGCGTACCTGGGGGCCGCCATGTCAGCCACGTTGGTCAGGCAAGGCCTCCCTGAGGTGAGGTTTGAGAAAGGCCTGAAGGAAGTCAGGCGGGGAGGGGGACACATGAGCATGGGCGTGGGAAGAGGGAGAAATCCAGGAACACAGTGAAGGCCAGTGTGGCTGTAGTGTGCTAAAATGTGGGTTCTGAAAGGGTCCGTGGGAGCTAGAGAAAACTAACCAAGGGGCTGACCTGTAGGAATGTGCCCACCCCAGCCTTATAGGAGTTGGTAAAAAAGGAGTGAGGCCAGCTACGGGGCTCTGGTTGCCTAAGGGGGCCCTCGTTGCCTAAGGGGGCCCTCAAGCCCTTTCCAGAGTGGAGAGAGCTGCTCTTTTCCTCCCCAGAGGGCCACTGACCAACCTTCAACAAGACATCTGCCTGGTGTCATCCCCTATTTTTCTCTTTCTAAGAAGATTGTTTCTCATCTCAAAAAAAAAAGGGGGGGGAAGCTCTTTTCTTCCTCCTTTCCTTTAAAGTATACAAGCTGAGGCTCTCTCCAGCCCCACCCCCACCCCCCAACACAAGCCTATCAAGGTTTTCATGATGTATTTTTCCAAGGGAAGCAGTCCCATTGATCCAGCCATTGTTTCCCTCTGCCTCGCCTTGGGAGTGATCGATTTGCAAGACAGCTGTCTGGAACTCAGGGGAAAGTTGGTAGAAATAAAAAAAGAGGGCTAACTGAGCAATATCCAAGCGTTCGTTGACTTATTTAACAAACATTTATTCTACAGTTACTCAGTCCTAGGCACCGGGACATCACGATCATAATAATTATGGCAAACTTTTATTGCAAAATCTCCCTAGGCCAGGCACGGACTCTGGCAGGCTAAGGCTGAATCTCATTTCTTCCCCTCAACAGCTCTAGAGGTTCCCATTTTACAGATGAAAGAATTCAGACTTAGAGCAGCCAAGGGATCACATTCTGAGTAAGGACAGGAGGCAAGGGCAGCCTGCTTTAACTCTTACACCATGTTGTTGGTAATGAAAGCACAATGCCACCAACAATTCAGTCTCTTGGTGGGGAGCAGGGAAGATATATTAAAAAAAAAAATCAAAATTCCAATGGCCTCACTCTCACTAGGTTGGCTATAAAAACAACAACAACAAACAGAAAATAACAGGTGTTTGGTGCAGGCATAGAGAAACCGGAAGCCTGTGCCCAGTTGGTGGGGATGGAAAATGGCGCAGCTGCTGTGCTCCGTGGTCTGATGGCTGTTTCCCAAAAGTTTAGAACTAGAGTTACCATATGACCCAGCAATTCCTCTCTGTGCTATTTCTATTCTCCGAAGAGAACAGAAAAACTTGTACATGAATGTTCACAGTTGCACTGTTCGCAACAGCAGGGAAGGTGGAAACGGGCCAAATAAATGGGCCAAATATCCACCCAAGGGTGGATGGACGAACACAATGTAGCATATCCATACAATGGAATGTTACAAAAAGAAATGACATACTGAACATGCTACAGTATCGTGTAGCTAAACCTTGTTAACATTAGAGTAGGTGAAAGAAGCCAGACACAAAATCATATATGGTATGATTCCATTTCTGAGATATCCAGAAAAGGTCAATCTCTAAAGACAGAAAGCAGATGAATGGTTGCCAGAATCTGGAAGGAGTGGGGCTGGGGTTGGAGGGCAGATATGGGGAGTGACTGCTTGGTAGGCAGAGGGTCTCCCTTGGAGTGATAAAAATATTCTAGAAAGGAGATGGTTCCATTGAGAATGTACTAAATGCCACAGAACTGTACACTTTAACATGGTTAGATTGATGTGATGTGAGTTTCACCACAATTAAAGCAAATTATAGGTCCTCAGTATTAATGAGCCACATAAACCTGGACCTACTGCAAGACATACTGAAGCACATGCTTGGGAGGGGCATGGTCAGGGAAGGCTTCACGGAGGAGGCATTTGAGTTAAGTCTTTAAAGATAAGTAGGATGTGGGGTGCCTCGTGGCTCAGTTGGTTAAGCGACTACCTTCAGCTCAGGCCATGATCCTGGAGTCCCGGGATCAAGTCCCACATCAGTCTCCCTGCTCAGCAGGGAGTCTGCTTCTCCCTCTGACCCTCCCCCCTCTCATGCTCTCTCTCTCATTCTCTCTCTCAAATAAATAGATAAAATCTTAAAAAAAAAAAATAAAGTAGGATGTATTAACTAACCATATCATGGCAATCACTTCAAAATATATGTGTATGAAATCACGACATTGTACACCTTAAACTTACATAATGTTATATGTCAACTATATCCCAATAAAACTAGGAAAGAAAAAAGATAAGTAGGATTTTGTCCAGCAAATATTTCAGGGAAGGACACTCCATGCAGATGGAACAGAATGAGAGAACCCTTCACCACAGTCCCATTACCCTTTGCTGTTCTGGTCTTGAAGTTCTTGATTTCCTAACATAAAGTCCCAAGTAACTTACTATTAATAATAAAGCAGGAAGGGGCACCTGGGTGGCTCAGTTGGTTAAGCAACTGCCTTTGGCTCAGGTCATGATCCTGGAGTCCCAGGATCGACTCCCCGCATCGGACTCCCTGCTCAGCAGGGAGTCGGCTTCTCCCTCTAACCCTCCCCCCCTCATGCTCTCTCTATCTCATTCTCTCTCTCAAATAAATAAATAAAATCTTAAAAAATAATAATAAAGCAGGCAAAGATGGTTAATCATTTGGATTTCTACAACAAATCGGTGAGATTCTCCTTACAAATAACATCACCCTCACTCATTTGTAGTCTTGGTTTTCATACACATTTCTTTGTTTTTTAAATGGGGAAGACAATGCTGGCTTCACCCTTAGGCAGAATAGGTGTGTGCTCTGGATGCCCCCCACCTCCATTTCAAATAAAAAAAGAGAAATACATTTTTTGGCATGAATTTAATATTTGATATTCAGAAGTAACAGTGAAGTCATCACTATGGAGAAAGTAAACCGTTGCAGTTATCTTGAATGACTTATGTACGATGAGAGTTCAGGGCTTAGGATCTCAAGATCGTACCCTAACCCAGGCCAGAAGAAAGTGGAGGGTTCTCACTCAAGTCTGGGCCAGAATGTGTGACACATCTGAACAACAACATCCACTCGGCCATCAGAGCTGCAGCTCTAAATAATCTGAGGGCAAAAGTGTTCCCGGAGGGTTCCTGAAGACAGTGTCTTCTTTGTCCTTCTTCCCTAGAAATATCCGATGCTAAATTTAAAAGCTGACCATCGGCCAGATGGTAAGGAACTTGGATTATGGGAACAGAAAAAGTAGGACCATCTAGTTCAGTAGCTCCCCAATCTGCCCTTCCTCCCCCAAAAGAATCACGGAGTTCATGGTGATCTTTGTGGACACCCATTAAGTACTGGCCCCTTAAACTTACATCAACCTGGGGGAAATTTTGCCCTCCCCCACATCTCTAGGGACATTTGGCAATGTCTGGAGACATTATTTTGTTGTCACAAGTGGCGTGGGGGTTGCTACTGACAGCTAGTGGATGGAGGCCAGGGATGCTGTTAAAAATCCTACAAAGTGCAGGATACCCCCGCCCCCTCAATACAGAATGATCTGGCCCAAAATATCAGTTACTACGGAGGCTGAGAAATCTTAACTAAGATTCTTTTCTTATCCATGATTCCAGCCTGAACAAATGTTAATAGCAACCAAAGACTTTGAATTTTTCTCCAATAGATAGGAGGAAAAGTCCATTCACTAGCTCAGTTGAGCTTGTCTTACGTCTTCTACAGACCAAAAAAGGCTACAGATTAGCTGTAAGCCAAAGATCAAGCTACATTTCCATCCTTCCACTTCCTCCTTGGGCCTTTCTTCTTCGCTGCAAGCAGAAACCCAAGCACCCGATACAAAACCCCTCCCAGGAAGTGGGCTCAGCCGCCCCAGGAATAATGGACTGCTTATTCTGGGAGAGTCTCCAACTCCATGAAGTCTCCCTTCTCCCACCCAAATTTAGTCAGATAAGGTGGGCATGTCACAGCGAGAATAATTTGGTCCAACACCCTAGGTTTATAAAAGAAAACTGAACCAGGACATTCTCTCACTTCCCTATGTAATATCCTCCATCCACCACTCTCAAAATGAAAGCCAATGTCTTTAGCTTTGTCTAGAGGCGTCTGGCTGGCTCAGTCAGAAAAGCACGAGACTTCTGATCTCAAGGTTGAGAGTTCAAGCCCCACATTGCGTGCAGCGGTTACTTAAGTAAATAAACTTAAAGAAAAAAATCCTTAGCCTCATCTACAAGATTTGTCAACCTCAGCACCATTTGGGGCTAGATCATTCTACGTTGTGGGTACGATCCTGGGCACTGTAGGATGTTTAATGGCATCCATGGTCTCTACCCACTCGATGCCAAGAGCATACCACCCCCAACTGTGACCACCCAAAATGTCTCTATACATTGCCAAATATCCTCTGAGGGCAAAATCCCCCAGTTGAGAACCACTGATCTACCAGGACCTAAATAATTTGACCCCAGCCTCCATCTCAGACCTCATCCACCAGCCCCAACTGCCTCCTTTCTACTCCTTGAAAACACAAGACCATTCCTGCTGCGGGGGCTTGCACCTGCTACTCTCTCAGCCTGGGAATGTCCACTCAAACGTCATCTCCTCATCTATGCTTTCCCAGACTCCCCCACTGAAAATAGTCCCCTGCCTCCCTCACTTTCAAATGCTTGTTTTCATCACCCATTTTATTTCTTTCAAGGCACGTTGTCCTTATGTGATGCTTTCTGGCCCTCCACGGAGGCAAGGACAGTATCCAACTTTCCACCACCACGTTCACAGCACGTGGAGCAAATTCCATCCAGGTGACCATGAGAACAGGCTACGCGGCCCCTACATGGAGGCTCGCCACCACCATGTCACGGTCGGGAGAGGGGTCCCCCCTGTGTTTTGTTGCTTGCCCTATCCAACCTCAAGAGAACTGAAGCTGTGTTGGGAGAAGAAAACTGCGTGACAGGTGCCATTTCCGCCTTTTCCCACTTTAACGCAATGTCACAAATAAACAGGCCTGGTTTCCTTTTTGAAGAGCCTGATGCACTTAATTTGGCTGAACCACGTGGGGTGGGCTTGGGAGAACCGAAACAGACCATCTGTAAATTACTCAAACGCACCCAGAAGCCAGCCTACAAGCCCCCAGCAGCCGCTTGTACAAATGCTGTTCTGCTCTCTACCCAGACAAAAATCCTCTCTCTCCCCGCAGCCTTTGAAAACCGCTAAGTTCTCATCGATAAAAAGGAAATCAAAGAAAACCATTTGGGACAAAAGACACTTTCTGGGGAAAACAACAGCCTGGCTCTGCTCCTGATACACATCCTTTGAAGCGCTTCGAAATGGGGCTCTGGTTCTCACAGGCCCAGCAGAGGGTTCGAGATGTGTGCATACAACTTTTCACGAGGCCCAAACAAGGCTGCTCTGTGCTTCCCCATCTTTGTTCTCACAGGTTTCGAGAAACCTTTTGTCTCTTAATTTACTGCATGAACAACATTAAAATAGGAATGAATTTTTTTTTTTTAAGATTTTATTTATTTATTTGACAGAGAGAGAGACAGCGAGAGAGGGAACACAAGCAGGGGGAGTGGGAGAGGGAGAAGCAGGCTTCCCGCCGAGCAGGGAGCCCGATGCGGGGCTCGATCCCAGGACCCTGGGATCATGACCTGAGCCGAAGGCAGACGCTTAACGACTGAGCCACCCAGGCGCCCCAGGAATGGATTTTTTAAAAAGCAAAACTCCAACGATCACCCCAGCCACACTGCATCATGCTTTTTAGTCTCCGTTGCCCCCACCTTGCCACCTCTGGGATTCTTTTCTAGTCCTGGTCAATACACAAAAGTATTATTTGCATAACCGCATTGACAACACAGGCAAATTCTGAACCACCCCCCAAACTTAAATAAATAGACACACTCATTTCTCCTACCACCACCTAGACATCACAAGTGTCTTACTCATTTATTCATCCATCCATCCATTCATTCTTAAGTTCTATGCCCAAAATGGGGCTTGAACTCATGACCCCGAGATCAAGAGTCACATGCTCTCTACCCACTCAGCCAGCCAGGCACCCCATAAGTTTCATTTTTAATGTCTACACAGAATATTCCATTAGGCCGAAATACTGTAATTTATTTTAACCATTTTCCTATTGCAAGGTACTTAGGTTATTTTTAATGACCTAAAATTGGGCACTTTGGCATTTTTCTTCTTTTAGATTACATCTCTCTTTTTTTTTTAAGATTTTTATTTATTTATTTGAGAGACAGCATGAGAGAGAACACAAGCAGGGGGAGGGGCAGAGGCAGGGGGAGTAGCAGGTTCCCCGCTGAGCAAGGAGCCCGATGCGGGACTCAATCCCAGGACCCTGGGATCATGACCCGAGCTGAAGGCAGACGCTTAACGACTGAGCCACCCAGGTGCCCCAGATTACATCCTTTTAATAAAACCCATTGGTGGTATTATTGGGTCAAAGAATAGATCAAGATATATCAAAAAATATCCAGATATTTTTCTGCTGCTCAAGATGACCATGGCAACCAGCAGAAGGATAGGACAGAAGTCTCCCCATAAAGTCACCAGGACTGAATATTAACATTTTGACACATGGGCATGGGATCAGTGGGGCTGCTAACATATTTTTTTGTTTGTATTTCTTTGAGTGAATATACCGATTTAACTGCATTTCCTTTTTTTTTTTTTTTTAAAGATTTTATTTATTTATTTGAGACAGAGAATGAGAGAGAGAGAGCATATGAAAGGGGGGAGGGTCAGAGGGAGAAGCAGGCTCCCTGCCGAGCAGGGAGCCCGACGCGGGACTCGATCCAGGGACTCCAGGATCATGACCTGAGCCGAAGGCAGTCGCTTAACCAACTGAGCCACCCAGGCGCCCTGCATTTCCTCTTTTGCACAGAAATGTTGACGTTCTTTCTGGGTGAGTCCAATGCCCCCTATACACCCACAGCATGCCTGACAATATACATTTCAAACTGGACTCTATCTGTCTGTTACTGTCAGGCTTTCTAATTATTCCTGTCCCCTGGATATCTTCTTCTGGATTTAGTTTGTATTTCCCTGGCTGCTTTCATGTTCATCAGCTCTTTATACTTTCTCTTTTATGAAAACCCTGTTCATTTCTTTGTGCCCATTTTTCTATTGGGTATTTGTCTTTCTCTTATTAATTTACAAAAAGGCCTTTAAATATTATGGATACTAAATTACCCATCTGTTATGTGTTGTTATGGGTTGAGTTGTGCCCCCCCAAATATTCACGTTCAAGTCCCAACCCCGAGGATCTCAGAACATGACTTTATTTGGAAATAGCATCCTTACAGATGTAATTACTTAAGATGAAGTCATATGGGAGTAGGATGGGCCTCTAATCCAATATGATCAGTGTCTTTATAAAAGAAATTTGGACACAGACATGCATATTAGAGAGAGAGCTATGTGAAGAATGAAGTTATGTTTCTGTAAGCATAGTTCCGTGGAACTATCAGAAACCAGGAGAGAGGACTGCAATAGATCCTTCCTAGAACCTTCAGAGGGAGCATGGCCCTGCTGACATCTGGATCTTGAACCGCCAGCCTCCGAAACTGTGAGACAGTAAATTAATTTCTGTTGTTTAAGCCACTCAACTCAGTTTTTAGTACTTTGTTACAACAGCCCTAGCAAACTAATACATGTGTATAGCAAACATATTTTCCCAGTTTGTGGCTTGACTTTTAATTTTTTTTTTTTTTAAAGATTTTATTTGAGAGAGAGAGACAGTGGGAGAGGAAACACAAGCAGGGGGAGTGGGAGAGGGAGAAGCAGGCTTCCCGCAGAGCAGGGAGCCTGATGCGGGGCTCGATCCCAGGACCCCGGGATCATGACCTGAGCCAAAGGCAGACGCCTAACGACTGAGCCACCCAGGCGCCCCCGACTTCTAATTTTTTTAAACCATATTTTCTGATGAGCAGAGTACAGAATTTTAACGTGGTAGAATGCACCCATCTTCTTCCACGGTTTGCACTTTATGACTTTTTTAGAAACGCTTTGCTACACTCAAGTTGTAAAGACAGTCTCCTTTTTTTCCTTCTAAAGGTCTGGCCTTTCAAGTCTAAATCCTTGGACCATCTGGACTTGGTTTCGGTGTATGGTGTGAGGTAAGGCTCCGTTTTCACTTTTGAGGTGGTAACCATCTTCCCTCCTGTCTTTCTGCCCCATAAGACAATGGCCTCATTGAGGGTAGTGATTCTACATTACTCTGTAATGAACAGACTCTTGATGCATGCTGACATAGAGAAACGAAGCTAAACTTTCCAGAGAAGATAGGAGAGAAGCTCAATCTTTTGAATATGGACAGTTTCTGTCTAGCGCTCAATGGCCATCTAAACTCAGTCAACATACTTCAGATCCACTCAAGCATCTCTAGAGTGAGATACTGACTCTGTTGTAAATTGAGCTCCCAGAGAACATCTTATAGCAAAGATGTTTGTTAGAACATGCAACACTATCAACCCAAACCTGAAATGACAGCATGAAGCCTTGTCTCCAGCTACCCAGGGTCTGTAACAAAGGACTAACAGCGGACCCAAATGATGTTAGGGAGAGTCCCCCTCAAGCAGAAGGAGCAGTGGCCAGGATGGGCCAGGGTACTTATTGAGAAGGGCTGGGAGAAGTTCTGCCAGCTAAGGGAGGGCTTTTGAGCCAGGAGGGTCCAGCCCCCAGACCCTTCTTCCATTTCTGGAAGCATGTCCCCCTCTATTTCTCTGGGTCTCACCACCACCTACCCAACCTCAGATCCACCAGCCCAAGTGTCCCATCAGTAGTTATTTACAGAGTATCTACCACATGTAGGGCACAGGGCTGGTATACAGTAGGCGCTCAATAATTTTCCTAAGTGTGTTAGACACAAAGGACACAGCAGTGAGCAAGACAGTTAAGGTCCGTGTAATGTAGTTCCTGATAGTAAGCATCATTTAATTAATTACTATGCATGACTAATTAACATGAGATGATTTCATTAGCACTGTGGGTGTGTGCTCTAAAGACAAATGGAGTGCTATGGGAACTGACCTTCCTAAGACCCCCCCTGCAGAAGTAAGAACATGGGTCAGAGGGCCAAGGAATAGGCACACGCAATAACCAAAACGGCCAATATGGACAAGTGACGGGAGTAAGGGGGTCCGGGGGGGTGGGGTGGGTGCAGACCCAAGACTGGGGCAGAAGACAGATTAGCTCCTGCTTTGCTGTCAGGTAAGAAGTATGGACTTACCTGAGAAACAGGAAGCCACAGAAGGCTTTAGGCAGGGAGTCACCTAATTAGACTTAATGTTTTAAAAGGATCTCTCTGGCTGCACCTTGTTGCTCCTGTCGGTTCAAGCCATCTCTCCTTCTGACCCCCTCTTCCACTCACGTTGTACACACCCGTTTCTCTGCTACCTCTCGTAACAAACTCTTTTATGAGGCTACTGGACTTTCCATGTACTATGATTTCTGTGGGGAGGAACTGCATGTTCTAGGTTTTCACGCACCCCTCTTCTCTGCCTAGCGTTGGGAGGTAGGGTAGTTGTTATGCATTGGATTATTTCCATCAAAAGAGAGGGTGAAACCCTAACCCCTGACACCTGTGAATTTGACCTTATTGGGGACAAGGGGATCTGGTCGTCTGTAATCAAATTAAGGTGAGACCGTACTGGCATCAGGCGGGCCCTGGTGTCCTTACAAGATGACAGACACAGAGAAGAACACGGCGTGATGATGGAAGCAGAGAGCCAGGTGATACATCTATAAGCCAAGGAGCGCCAAGGACTGCCAGACCACCAGAAGCCCAGAGAAGGGCATGGGACAGGATCTCCCTTGGTGCCTCCAGAAAGGAACCAACCCCTGCCACCACCTTGATATTGGACATCCAGACTCCAGAACCGTGAGAGGATAAATCCTAGCGGTGGTACGCCTCCCAATTTGCGGGAACTTGTGACGGCAGTCCCGGGAAACTAACACGGTGGTAGCTCAGGCAAAGGACTGAGGAGGTCACAGACCTACATTCCAACACCAGCTTCAGCACATACTCACTGTGTGGCCTTGGCCTTGCTGCTAAACCCCTCTGGGCCTCATTACCTATCCTCCTGGGAAAAACGGGGGACATAACAGACACCCCATGAAGTTCTATAATGGAGATGAGCTCTTCTTGAAATTCCTCTGTTGGTTGGCATGACTGTGCTCCCTCCTAGCTTCCCTCTTACTTCCTAGCTTCCAATTCTTGGTCTTCGTTGTTCTCATTCCCTTTCGTTTGCCCTAATATGCAGTTCTCCCCAGAATTCAACTCCTGGTCACCTTTTCCTCTTACCTTATTCAGTGTTTCTGGGCAATTTTGTGCCAGGCATGGGATTCTGAGTGTTTTCCTTTATTTTCCCGTTTAATCTGCACCACAGTCCCTGGAGAGGGACGATCATTAGCCTCACTGTACATATGAGTAACCTAAGACGATGGGTGGCTAAGGCGTGTGCCTGACATCACAGCGAACAGGTGGCAGAGCCACCGTGTGACACAATAAGAAATACATACTCGGTTTTTGTCCCCAGTTTCTGGCATACAGCTCCTAAAGCCCTTGGGCTCTCTGGGGGAGATAAGAGTGTCTTTTGGATGCTAATGAGATTGCTAAGGGCTGGGGGTCCCCAGATAGCTTCAGGAAGAAGGCTGGTTGCCAGAAAGACAAAGGCACAGTTAGAGGGTTGGAACTCTCTCGGCCCCAAACTCCACTCTCTGGGGATGGGAGAGAGTAGAGGCTGAGTTCAATCACCAATGGCCAGTGATTTAATCAATCGTGCCTACGAAGGAAACTTCCATAAAAAAAACTCCTAAATAACAGGGTTTAGAGAGCTTCTGAGTTAGTGAACACATCAAGGTGCTAGGAAGGTCGTGGACCCGGAGAGGGAATGGAAGCTCTGTGCCCCTCCCCCCCAATACCTTGCCTTATGCTTTGCTTCCATCTGGCTGCTCCTGAGTTATATCCTTTAAAATAAACAAAGTGTCTCCCTGAGTTTTGTGAGCAATTCTAGCAAATTATGGAACCTGAGGCAGAGGTCAGGAGAACCCCTGGTTTATCGCTGGGTCAGTCAGAAGTACGAGGACACCCTGGCACTTATAATTGGCATCTGAAATGGGGGTGGTCTGATGAGACTGAGCCCTTCACCTTCGGGATCGGAGCTAACTCCAGGCAGTGAGTGTCAGACCTAAGTTGTAGGACAGGTGCCCCGAAAGTAAGGGTTTTTTATAACAGGGCTTCTGAGGGCAGCTGACATAAGAAAGGAGAATAGTGGGGCACCTGGGTGGCTCAGTCAGTTAAGCATCTGCCTTTGGCTCGGGTCATGATCCCACGAGCCCCGCATAGGGCTCCCTACTCAGCGGGAGGTCTGCTTCTCTCTCTCCCTTTGCTCCTCCTCCTCACTCATGCTCTCTCTCTCTCTCAATCTTTTTTCTTTTTTTAAAGATGTATTTATTTGACAGAGAGAGACACAGCGAGAGAGGGAACACAAGCAGGGGGAGTGAGAGAGGGAGAAGCAGGCTTCCCGCTGAGCAGGGAGCCCAATGTGGGGCTCGATCCCAGGACTCTGGGATCACGACCTGAGCCAAAGGCAGACGCTTAACGACTGAGCCACCCAGGCGCCCCTCAAATAAAATCTTTTAAAAAAAACCCCACACTTTCTCTGTTTCAGGTTTTGGGGGGCCCTATAGGCAGTATATGTTGTTTCTGTCTATTCAGCATCCCTCCCCACTTACTCTGGTATCAGAGCCTCTTTGGCTGTGGTTTGGGTGGGGCTAAGCCTGGGCATTTGACCCCACCAGAGAAGTCCATGGAGCTCTGCTCAAGAAGGTCCCAGAGCTGTCTGGGTGCCTTGTGGTTCAATTCTTCCTTTGCTTCTATGAACTACTCCACTACCCTTCAGGACTACCCTCTTTTTCTCTCAGATAGCCTGGTATGAATCCCGGCTCCACCATTTACTGTGTGATCAGGTTCCCCAACTCCCCGGCCTTCGTGTTCTTATCTGCGCAACGGGATAGTAAGAACACCTATCAGGCAGAGTTGATGAAAGAATTAAATGGGCTAATAAATGGGAAGAGCTTAGAATCCAGCATTTAGTAAGTGAATCTGTTATCATTTTATTTATCCCTTCCCTTCAGCTGGCCAAACTCAGTTCTGTTGCTGCTTGAACTGAAGACACACTCATTTTCACCTTGTATCCTAGTTACTGATGGCCATGACTGTGTCTCAGAAGCCACTCCAGGAAATGAGGAAGTACTGAGGTCCAGAGTCACCTGGGTTCAAGCCCTGGCCCCACCATTTATTCCTCGAACATCTGAGGCAAGTCATTCACTGACTGGGACCTCTGTTTTCTCATGTGGAACATGGGGATGATCATTGTACCTCACGGGCTTGTATGATTCCATGGGGCCATGTCCGGAAAATGCTTCCCATGGTGTCAGGAAACAGGAAGCACTGACAAATGCTCACTATTTGTTCTACTGAGAGTCTTGAAGGAAGGGACCGGGTCTCACGCTTGTCCGAAGCCCCAGAACCTGCCATTGGAACAGGCTCAGTCTGTGACGACAGGCCCCTGAAACCTTCCACCTCTCTTTCTCTGAGCAGAGCCCCAACATTCTCTCTGAAGCTTACCGCCGGACACCTGGGCCACCCAACCCGCTCAAGCCTCATCTTCTCAACCCCAGCTGGGGTCGACAAATTACTTGCTGGCAAATGTCGCTTTAATCTCCTTGGTCAAACTGAGTCATAGTTCCTCGGCTAAGAAGATTCTAGCGCAATGATCATGATAACGATGGACAGCAACATTTCCTTAGGGCTTACCGGCAGTCAGTGCGCATGAACGGAGGACTTGCTCTGTGCTGGGCCAGTGTGAACACCACAGGCATTATCAGATGCCACCCTCACCACAACTCTTGAGGTCGAATTTGCTTGTCCTGCCATTTTCCACGGAAGGAAGCTGAGCTTCAGCGAGATAGGGTGGAGGCCAGGAGCAGATGCCAGACTTTGAATGCAGAGTCCCCCATTCACTAACTGCATAGCCTTGGGCAAGTTCCACAGACTTTCTGTGTCTCCGGTTTTTAATTTAATTTTTTTAAAGATATTTTTTCTTTTCTTTTTTTTTTTTTAAGATTGTATTTATTTATTTATTTGAGAGAGAGAGAGAGAGAGAGCGCTCGCGTGAGAGTGAGTGCACGGGCCAGGGGGAGGGGCAGAGGCTGAGGGAGAAGCAGACTCCCAGCTGAGTAGGAGACTTAATCCCAGGACCCTGGTATCATGACCTTTGCCCAAGGCAGACGTCGAACGGACTGAGCCACCCAGGCGCCCCTAAGATTTTCTTTAAGTAATCTCCACCCCCAATGGGGTGCTTACCTCACAACCCTGAGATCAAGAGTTGCACGCTGTACCGACTGAGCCAGCCAGGCGCCCCTGTGCCTCAGGTTTTTAAAATGGAAACTGGGGAAAATGATAGTCCCTCGGTGATTTTTAGATTTATATAGTCTCTAAAACAATGGCTGGTCTACGGGACACACTCAGGAAGAATCAGCAATTGTCATTATCAGCAACAACGAGCAACTGTCCAAGGTCGCACCACGGGAAGTGGCTCATGCTGGCCTGAGGATTGTGGGACTGCGGGGCTGTCCTCTTGATATGGCACCACTGTATACATACATCAAGGCTCTGCGCTTTCAGCCTCAAGCGAACTAGCCCTCTGGTAGCCCACAAAAATACCCTGAAGTAAGTACCACTGTGATCAGTGATGTGCGGATAAATACGTAACCCTCCAGGAGGGGAAGGGCTCTGATTTGTAGCATTTGTCAATTTCATACACAACGGCTGACTTCAATGGGAAGTCAAATGGCTTGTGAAATGCCTGAAAATTTAAAATTAGCTCTGTGAGCCAGTGCAGACTAGCTCCAGCACGCTATATAATCCTCATTTTATAGACAAAGAAACTGAGGCTTAGAGATGATAAGGTAATTCTCTGGGGCCCACACCTCTAGAGGATATAAAAGCCCGCACTTGAACCCAGGTCTGTATATTCCAGGGCCCGGGCTCTCAGCCACCACAGATCCCTTCCCGTGTGAGGTAAGTGTGGCACAGTGCTGGGGCGCCTGGGTGGCTCAGTTGGTTAAGCGACTGCCTTCGGCTCAGGTCATGATCCTGGAGTCCCGGGATCGAGTCCCACGTCGGGCTCCCTGCTCAGCAGGTAGTCTGCCTCTCTCCCCTCTCATGCTCTCTCTCTCTCTCTCATTCTCTCTCTCAAATAAATAAATAAAATCTTAAAAAAAAAAAAAAGTGTGGCACAGTGCTAAGACCTCCCACCTGCAAGTCAGGCAACCTAACTAGTCTCTGAAAGCTGTGTGATCTTGGACAAGTCACTCAACTGCTCTGTGCTTTAGTCCTCTCATCTAGAAAACAGGCTTGGTCCAAACCATCTCTGGTTCCCCTTCTAGTTGACATTATAACTAGGACTCAAAAGCTCGTGTTGAGGTCTGAAATGTAAACTCCATTTCTATTTCAGGAGGAGGAAAACAAGAAGGACCACAGGAAAAGAAACTTCTAGTTAATGCTGCCTGCTAAGGCTCTTGCCAAAACACTGCTGCTCACCAAAACCTGGGCAGGAAACCCTTTTAACACACACACAGGCCAGCATCCTACTGAAAGAGTCAAGGCTGACAGAAGCTCAGGATAAGTTAGAGGAATTGCTCATTAAAAAATTGACATTTGCTTTGTCTAAGGCCTTGCCTGATCGGTATCAGGCGGTGAGCGATCTCAAAATACAATATGCGGATGGGAGAGGTTGGGGGGCGTGTATCGCTTCTGGCGGTTTCCAGGTACTCGGCCCAATCAACACATAACCCTGGGTGCCTCAAATCATCACCTCTTTTTCCTTTTAAAAAATGTCCTAAACTCAATCTCTGTCTGCCTGGGACATGGTGTAAGGTTAAAGAAGCACATATTGAAACACAAATCAGATCCTCTGGCCAATTCCTCATGGCCTTGATCTTACTTGCTTCCCGACATCTCCTTCCTCTTTTCGGCTTTCTCCCTCCTCCTTCCCAGTCCAGTGTAGGAGCTCCCAGTCAGTAGTTATTCAGTGTATATTATATGCCAGGGGCTTTGCCTGCCTGCTCTTGGTTTATCAAGATGTAATGGAGTGGAGTTAGAATGGCTAAAAGCACAGCCTCTGGAGCTGGACAGCCTGGGTGCAAATCCCAGTTCTGTGGCTTTGGGCATGTTACTTAATGCATGCCTCAGTTTCCCCATCTATAAAATGGGATGAGAACAATCGTTAATACAAAAGAAATGCTTGGGGTGCCTGGGTGGCTTAGTTGGTTAAGCATCTGCCTTCACCTCAGGTCATGATCCTGGAGTCCTGGGATCGAGCCCCATGTCAGGCTCCCTGCTGGGCAGGGAGCCTGCTTCTCTCTCTCTCCTCCAGCTCCTGCTCTCTCTTGCTATCCCTGTCTCTGTCTCTCTCAAATAAATAAATAAATAAAATCTTTTAAAAAATTATTTAAAAAATAACAGAAATGCTTAGCACCATGCCTGACACAGTGAGTACTACGGCAAAGTCCGCCCTCTTTAATTACTATCCTCACAACACTGCCCCAACTCCCCATGCCGCAAGCATTGCATTATTATCCCTGATTTATAGGTGAGGAGTTGGGATCAAATTCACACATCTGGTAAAAGGTGAAGCCGGGACCTTCACCAGATCCGTCTAACTCTAAAGCTAATACTCTTTACACAACAATATTTATTCAATTCAAAAACATCTAACGAGTTCCTTCGCCATGCCAGAAATACTGAGAATAAACAGAAGCAGAAGCTGATGTTATGGAGAGTCTGGCTAAGCCTTTAGCTATACATCAACAGGATGCGGAAGGGGACGTTCCCTGTTGGACCCAGAACTGGCCGCCTGGGCCCACAGCTGGGGACAAGGGACAGGCACGAAGGAGCAGGCAACCAGTGGGGCCCAGGACCTCCCTCTGGGATTTCTAAGAGGCAGAGACCGGGTCCTGCAGTATTCCAAACCATCGCCATTCCCTGCCTCTAGAAGCAGAAGAGGAGATGCTGGCTGAGTGGGGAAACCTGAGGACTGTCCCTGCCCATCCACCCCACAGCTGAGACAGATGGCTGCCAAGAGAGTCACAAAGATCACACACCCCTACAGGAAGGGGAGAGTGGCACCTTCTTTTCTATAGGCATTTGTTTAACCAGGGGTCTTGCTCATCTGCTTTTCACCGTTCTGATCAG
Source organism: Mirounga leonina (assembly GCF_011800145.1). Lineage (NCBI taxonomy): Eukaryota > Metazoa > Chordata > Mammalia > Carnivora > Phocidae > Mirounga > Mirounga leonina. The sequence continues at coordinate 35,607,314 of NW_023270453.1, forward strand.
ACGAGTGGTGGAATGGTAATAAGTGGCAAGCAGAGGGAAGGGAGAGCATAGAAGATCCTGCACTCGGAGCCCTCGAGGGGGCAAGAGTGAGTGTGGGGACACAGAAGGCACCACCCCAGCCCCCAGGCCTGACCACATCACTGCCAGAGACCACCGAGCTCCCTACTGCCAGCCCCACATCTCCCCATCTGAGGAGTCTCTCTGGCCACCAGAGTCCTCCTTCTTCATGTCCATGCAACAGGCTGGAGGAGCCCCAAGGAATTAAGGGTTTCCAGAAGCAGCCCTCAACCTCTACCTGCAGGGAGCTGGTGAGTAAACTCTCTGGCACCGTCACCCCTACACTGAGTGCCCAGGAGGATCATGACCCAGGTGCCCACGGTGGTAACCTGCCTGATAACACGTCCTTTAGTACAGGTCTCATCCCCCTGCTTCCCTTCTGGTTTTTCTTGGCATTACCCCCAAATAAAACACTTGTACTCAAATCTTGGTCTCAGGGTCTGCTTCTAAGAGAATGCAGCCTAGGTCAGAGACAACTTTCCCAGGACCAATGAGCCATCTGATTAGGACCCATCCTTGAGAGCTCCTCCTCCAGGGAAGGGAGCCCAATAGCAAAAGGCCATGAGGTACCCTCCCGGGGCCACAGCAGCCCCCCTCCACTTCCAGGAACTTCCAAATAGTTGACATCCGCCTGCTACCAGGGCCCTGCCTGCCAAGGTTCTTCTGTTGCAGATGTTAGCCAGGAAAGTGTTAGCCAGGGAAACTGCAACAAAGAAAAAATCACAAATGTGGCAGCTAAGTAAGGAGACATTCACTCTTCCTTCCCCTAAACCATGCTCCCTCCCACTGCAAGGCTCCTGAGTGCTGGCCACTGGCCGGAATGTGGATGTGGGAACCAACCTTCTTCCACCATGTGGACAAGGGTAGGACTCAAGGAATGACGAGCCCCTGAGAATCCTCCCTGGGACTTCTGGAACTCTTTAGAAGAGAGGACCTCTCTTCCCCTGTGTATGTCCTGGCTGATGGGAGGTAAGCCTGGGCCAACTTGTGGTCACTTTTGCTCCACGGGAAGGGTCTTCCTGAGAAGAAAGGCAATGGAGTAAGGCAGAGCTGAGGAACATTCTAGCTGAGAAAGATTCCCAGGGCATAACCTGAACCCCAGACCCAGTGGCGCTGGGAGCCCACACAACCACAAACCTTCTTCTTTGGCAAAAGCTAGCTTGAGATGGGTTCTGTCAGTTTTAATCAAGATTCCTGATAAAAATAGACATTCTGAGGGCCACACAAGAAAAGTAAATCTCTTTACCTCAGGGTCATGCAATTTTTTTTTTTCTATTCCGCAATCAAAAAAACAGCAATCCCACACTGACACCTTTCTTGGTTCCCAAATCAGACTGTCTTGTGGACATTTTCAAAAATCCAGTCAGTTTGGTGCTCCTGAGGAAAGCCACGAGCACGCCCCTCGGACTCTGAAGGCTCTCCTCAACAACAGGCTCCAAGCAAACCCAGAATTCCTTCTAAGGAGATAACTCCAAAGGTGGAAGGAAGCAAGGTACATACTCATATAAAAATGAAGTTATACCTAGGAGAAAGACAATCTTATCACACTTGAGTTACATGGGGTGGATCAGTTTACAAAGTCATTGGCCAGGACCTTCTCCTAAATAGATTATTTTATAGCAGTTACAGGTGTGGGCTTAGAGTCAGGCTCAGGTTCAATTCCCCATTCCAGCTGTGCAACCATGGGTAAGTTCCTTAACCTCTCTGAGCCTCAGGGTTCCCATCTATGAAATGCAAGTGTCATTATTATCCACCTGGTAGGCTAATGTAAGTGTTGCATGCCGCCCAGAGTCCAGTATGTGTGAGGACGCAGAACATATTTACTGCTAAATGTGAATCACTCAGTCTTACTTGGCAAAGGCAATATGCACAGACTTCACTTCCTAAGCCACGGGGCCCTGAATGCTAGGCATCGAAGATTGAAAAGGCATTCCTTCGGTCAGAGCAAATCTCAGGTTAAAGCAATTTTCAGAAACATAAATATCCAGCATTCCCGTGTGCAAATATCACTTCTGACGAAACACATTTTCTTCTTCTGCACGCAAGTCAAACATTTCTCCTCAGTGGAAAATCTGGCTTTGCAATAAAGGATACTATACCCCTACCCGTCTCAGGATTATCCCCCAAGAACTTTTAAGAGCACTCTAACCTGAGTCTACTCCTTCCCAAATGACTCCATCAAACATAATCCTGATGGCAGCCTATGTTGGCCACTCAGCTCTTTCAAACACCACAAGAGCCAGCCAGTGAGTGGTAGAGGCACGCTTCCGAGCTGTATGTCCAGCTTGGACAGCTAACCCTTTCTGCTTTCCTCTGGCCACTCAGTGTCGCTCAGCATGAGGACCCCAGTTCACCTGCATTGGGATCTCCCAGCACCTTCGCTGAAGTGTGATTCATCCAGGACTCATGACCCTGGAATCAGCGAGGCGCAAGTCTGGGAGCCTCTGCTGCTCATGAAAATAAGAAACAGCCAACACAATGGTAGAATCCCCACTCTGTCAGGCAGCCTGGTTTACAGAGCCCCCGAAGCTGAAGTTGAACGTCTAAGGGCTGGTCCTGGACATCAAACACCGTGCCTTCAAATCGTCTCTCCAGCTGGCCCCTTGTGCACCTGCACCTCACACCAGGTCCGGGACATCGCCTCCTGCCTACATGACCGTAGCAAATTACTCCTAACCAGTGCCTCTGTTTTCTTCTCTCTTCGCACTCCAACATTTTATTATAAAAACTGTCAAATCCAGAAAAGCTGAAAGAACTGTATAGTCACCTCCTTTATACGTATCACCTGGCTTCTGCAATGCAGCTATTAATATTAATAATTCTACATTAGTATTTTAAAACTATGCTACACTTGCCTAATGGTGTATCTAATGATCTTTTTTTTTTTTAAGATTTTATTTATTTATTTGACAGAGAGAGAGACAGCGAGAGCAGAAACACAAGCAGAGGAGTGGGAGAGGGAGAAGCAGACTCCCCGTCGAGCAGGGAGCCCGATGTGGGGCTCGATCCCAGAACCCTGCGATCATGACCTGAGCCGAAGGCAGACGCCTAACGACTGAGCCACCCAGTCGCCCCTCTAATGATCTTTTTTTAAGATTTATTTATTTGACGGGGGGAGGGGCAGAGGGAGAGAGAGAATCTGAAGCAGACTCCCTGCTGAGCTCGGAGCCCGATGCAGGGGCTCGATCTCCCAACCCTGAGATAACAACATGAGCCGAAATCAAGTCAGACGCTTAACCGACTGAGCCACCCAGGTGCCCCTCTAGTGATCTTTTTCGGAAGGCATATTAAGATAAGCTACAGACATTGGTACACTTCTCCCTGAAACTTCAGCAGGCATGTCAGTAGCCAGAGCTCAATGTGTGTTTACGGCGCTTTCTTCCCCCCACAAATAGCATTTACATCCAACGAGATGCACAAATCTTAAGTGTACCTGATGAGTTTGACAAATGCTCACACCAGTATATCAAAGGCCTATCAGGATGTAGAACATCACTGTTCGTCCAGAAATGTCCCTCTTGCTCCGTTCCACTCAATCCTCTTCCCTACTGTTCCCTTCCCACAACCACTGTTCCGATTTTTTCACCATAGATTAGTTTTGTTGGTTCTCAAACTTGATATAAGTGCAGTCATATATATGCGCTCTCTTGGATCTGGCTTCTGCTTAGCATTATGGTCGCTCCGAAAAATGTTCTACTTGGCATAATGTTTGTGACACTCATCCATGCTTTCATGTGTATCATGGTACTTTGTTCCTTCTTATTTCTGAATAATGCTCCATTATAGGAATATACTATAGCTCGTTATCCTTCACCCTGATGGTGGGACACCTGGCTGCTTCCAGTCTGGGGCCTATGACAGGTGAAGCTGCTGCGAATATGTGAGTACAATTTTTCGTGCGGACATAACATTGTCACCTCTCTTAGACAAATACCTAGGAGTAGCATTGCTGGATCATGGGGGTACATAAATGTTTAGTTTCACGAAGAACTACTACCATGTTATACTACATTATACCCCTCCGCTGTCTGAGAGTTCCAGTTGCTCCACGTCCTCACCAACATTTGGTGTCATCGGTCTTTGTAACTTTTATTAGACATTCCAGTAGGTGGGGGTGTAGTGGTATTTCGCTGTGGTTTCAATCTGCAGTTCTCTGATTGGCTAACAACGTCGAGCACCTCTCCGTGTGCTTAGAGACCATCTGTATGTATCTTCTTTTGTGGAGTGTCTGTTCAAAACTGTTGCCCATTTTAAAATTGGGATTTTTTTTAAGGGGGAGAGAGACAGCGTGAGCAGCTGGGAGGGGCAGAGGGAAAGAGAGAGAATCTTAAGCAGGTTCCATGCCCAGCACAGAGCCTGATGTGGGGCTCGATCTCACAACCCTGAGATCATGACCTGAGCCAAAATCAAGAGTCCGATGCTTAACCGACTAAGCCATGCAGGCCCCTGGGATTTTTTTTTTTTTTTTTAAATTTGGGGGTCATTGGTGTTCTTTACATATTTTGGATGTAAGTATCTTGTCCCCCACCAATTTCTCTCCAGGGCAGCCTGACAGGGTCACCTCTCCTTCTCAAAACTCTCCAGGGCTTGCCATCATACTTAGGAATAAAATTCAAGTCTTTACCTATACCTTTAACTATAACACTGATGTAAAGTGACCTTTTTATACCAAGTCAACCCCATCTCCTCTCATGCTCTCCCCCTCACTAACTACTCCAGCTGTCAAGATGCCAAACCAGCTCCTGCCTCAGGGCCTTTGCACTTCCTAAAGTCACTGTTTGGAATGCTCTTCCTCCAGGCTCACTCCCTCACTCTATCTAGCTTTCTACTTAAATGTCATCTCCTCACCCATTTAAAATAGCTTCCCCACCCTCACCACCCAGCCATCCCTCTCCAGCCCCTTATCCTACTTTGTTTACTCTCTTGGCATAGACAGTGAAACATGGCATTATTTGTTAACTCATTTATTTGCTACGTATCTCCCTCCACCAGAATGTAAACTCCACGAGGGCAGGCACTTTTGTTTTGCTGGCGGTAGAGAACCAGTGTAATGTTGTGGTTATGGCACATCATTTTTTATGTCAAAGAGCCTCAGTCCTACTACTTAGCAGCACAGACAAATTACTTAACTTCTCTCTGTCCAATTTCAACCTCTGTCAAATGGACCCTTGTTAGGATAAACAAGTTAGGCCATGTACATCATTTAGAGCACCGCTTCGCTCACCGTAGATACTAACTTACGGCTGTATCAGAAGTCCCAGTCCCTAAAACACAAGAAGATACTCAGGGACTAAATAACTGAATAAAGTATATAGGTATGCTATTTTTGTTGTATACTTACTGGGTCAAAATCATTATCATTCTCTCCCAGTTCGAGGGACTTTCACTTCCCAAAAGTCCTTTCTCCTGAGAAGAGTTCACATCTGTGCAGATGCACAGTAAGGGATGCGAAGTTGTAGGTAAGAGGTCTCTGCTCGGCTCAGGCAAACCAAGACCCACAGGTTACATGATTCCAGCCACAGAGTGGAACAAGACCTCTGTTCTTCCTAATGCTCTGGGAGGTTGTGCTATGTCCATGGGGCATCTACACTCTCCACCACCTTGCCCATCCTTCCCAAAGCCACACGATCTCAAGAGAAAATAAACTGCCTTTATCCTGGATATGTTTCTGGCTCAAAAAAAGGATTGCAGAAATATGTATACACTCATGTTGCATAGTGTATTATTGGCAAATATTACTATATACTGTAGCATATTATATATTTATATCTAATAATAATAGCTATCACATTTGTTATATAATATATCATAATACATATTGTAATATCTACTACAGTATTATAAAATGACTCACAAGAAGCAAAAGGTGGAAGCAACCCAGTGTCCACTGACAGATGAATGAATGGACAAACAAAACGTGGTATACACCTATAATGGGATATTACTCAACCTTCAAAAGGAAGGTAATTCTGAAACATGCTACGACATAGATGAACTCTAAGGACATATGTCACAAAAAGACAAATCCCGTATGACTCCACGTATATGAGGTACCTAGAGTAGTCAGATTCATAGAGACACAAGGAATGGTGATTGCCAGGTGCTGGGGACAACAGGGGATGGGGAGCTATTGTTTAATGGGTATAATGTTTCAGTTTTGCACGATGAAAAGAGTTCTGGAGACAGATGGTGATGACGGTTGTCTAATGCTGTGAATGTACTTAATACCACCGAAATGCGCACTTAAAAATGGATAAGCTGTTGCACTACCTCCCATCTAGCTCCCATATATAACTATCTAGAATTTAAGTAAAATTTCTTAAAAAATGGATAAGCTGGTAAATTTTGTTATGTATGTTTTGTTGTAATTACTAATAATTTTTTTTTAAGAAAGAGTAGAGCCTAGGGGTGCCTGGGTGGCTCAGTTAGTTAAGCGTCTGCCTTCGGCTCAGGTCATGATTTCAGGGTTCTGGGATCGAGTCCCGCATCGGGCTCCCTGCTCAGCGGGAGGCCTGCTTCTCCCTCTCCGCTCGTGCTCTCTCTCTCAAACAAATAAATAAAATCTTTAAAAAAAGTAAAGCCCACACAGATTTCACGTTTAATGGCCACAGTGTCGATTCACTGCCGTCCACTTGGATGAACAGAATTTCTCTTAGCGGCGAGAGTAACTTCACACCTGTTCAATCACCGCATATGCTTTAGATTTCCCTGTCCTCATTTTCATTATCTCCTAGCCAAACCTTACCAACGAGACCAAAACATTTACAGTAGCTCCATTAGCTGCTAGTGTCCTGAAGGCCAAGATCAAAGACACAATGTTCAAAGCCACAAAACAGCTGGGACATTCGGCCGCAAGCCAGAGGATGCCCACAGCCAGCCCTAGCCGCCACCGTTCCCGTGGGTTCTCCAAGGCACAGAGATGTAGAACTCAGCCCTAAGAGTCGCACTGATCCCACACCAGTGAGGCAGCCTGAAAACAAGAAACTGCCGAGCTCTGCTTTCCACCCCCTGATGCAGGTGCATCTCCCCGTCCCATTCAACGGACCAACAAGTGCCTTGGTGAAGGCGGACGCTGATCTGCAAGGAAAATCAGCATCAACATCCAATGGCCTCAGTGCATCGTGTGAGGATTTTGTTTTCTGTCTCCAAGGCAAGCCTACTTTGCACGGTATGGATTTTTGTTCAGAACCAGTATCTCCTTTTCTACACCCTCCGCCCTTGGCTCTCCCTGCTTCCCAGCAACTGTTTCTCCTGGAAAAACGCTCCCCAGCCTTCAGGGACTAGCCCTGCCCTTGTCTTGCCTGCATGGTGACCCTGTTGCTGTCCTCGAACCTCCACTTCCCCTTCTTCCATCGTGGGCTTTCTCCTTCTGGCACTACGGATGCTTTTGGCTAGAACATTCTTCGGGGTGGGGACTGTCCCGTACACTGCAAGTACTTAGCAGCATCCCTGATCTCCACCCACCAAACCCACAACGTTTCCCAGCACTGCCAAATGTCCTGAGAGCAAGACTGTCCCTGACTCAGAACCACTGATCTGTAGGACAGAAGCTGCAGGGAGGCCCATGGCCGCCCCGCTGAAAATCAGATTTCCCAGTCCAGTCCCAGCCAACGACTGACAGAGGCTGTCTCCCAGTCTGAAGGAGGAAGGACCCTGCAGTGCCATCTGGTGATCCACAGTCCCCCTCCCCACCACCGATTAGGCTGACGCTAGGACCACGCCCTTCCTGGGCTGTCATCCTTCGCCTAGACTGCTTCCCTCCCTCCCCTGCAGGGCATTCTCCTACGTCCTGCTATGGGTTCAATGATATCCCCCAAAAGACAGGTTATCATCCTCACTCCCATCACTTCAGAATGTGACCTTACTTGGGAATAGGGCTGTTGCAGATGTAATTATTTAAAACGGGAACATAATGGAGTAAGGTGGGCCCCCTCATCCAATAGGACTGGTGTCCTTAAGAAAAGACAGAGACGCACACAGAGAAGGTCATGTGACGACAGAGGCAGAGATTGGAGTGATGCAGCTATAAGCCGAGGGGGGACGCCAAGGACGGCCGGCAACCACTAGAAGCCAGAAAGCGGCAAGGAAGGATTCTCTCCTATAGGTTTCAGAGGGAGCATGGCCTTGATCTTGGACTTCCAGCATCCAGACTGGGAGACAATCAATTCCTGTAGCTTTTAAGCCTCCAATTTGTGATGTTCTATCACAGCAGCCCTACAAACTAATCCACACCCAAATCCTTATCTCAAGCTCTGCTTCCAGGGAACCCAAACCTCCAACAACTGGCCTTTCTTCTCAGACTGTAAATTCCAGAGCCAGCCTGAGACGGGAAATGGGAGTCTGCTCTTCCCTGGGCCAGTTTCCATGAGCCTTTCTTTGAGCGAGAAGGGAGAAGGAAGAAGGAGGGAAGGAGGGAGGGTGGCCGGTGGGAGAAAGAAATTCACTTCGGGGAATCCTTCCCTCCCTCCATCCTTTATTCATTCAACAAATATTACTGAGCACTAAGTACCACATGGCAGGCACTGTTCTAGGTGCAGGACATGGAGAAGCGTTTGCATACTAGCAGGGGAAATAGAACATAGAATGTAGGTCTGTGGGATGATGGGAAGGGCCACAGAGAAAAGAAAAAGCAGGGGAAGGGGCCAGGGAGTGCCTGGGGTGGCGGCCACTATGTCAGCAGAGGGGTGCGGCAGATACCGCCTCTGGTGCCAGCTACAGACGGTCCCCAAGTCCTGCTTGGGCAAGGTATCCGTTCAGGCAGACAGCCGCTTCCTGTCCCAGCCCTCCCGTGAGGCCGTGGGAGCCCACCTGACCCACGGGCAATGGGCCACAATGGCCCAAAGAGCCACCGTTGACTTGCCCTCCTTCCCTGGGTTCTCCTCACGCCTCACTCCTGCTTCCTGGGATCACCTCCTAAATAAACACCCTGCACCCAGGACCTTGCCTTGGCCTCAGATTTTGGGAGAATCAAACTAGGGCAGATGGGCCGGGAAATCTTTGCTGAGATTGTAACATTTCAGCCAAGACCTAACATGGCAGCCAAGGCAAGGTGTGTGTGTCCAGATTCTCTGGGTGTCCAGGGTCCTCCACGCTGATGTACACAATCAAGCTGGCCCCAGAGTTGATTTTGTCCAGTGGGTCTCCCTCTTTCAACTGTGTAAGTTTCTTGATGGTTGAAAACCCAGTGATATCAAACATCGAGGAGGCTACATGGAAAGCATCCAATATGTCCTGATCATGTGACGGGAAGGAGGATATGAGATTATAGCAAACACTGCTAACACCTGGACCACCACCTCCTGGTCCTGATGACTTCGGTGCACACGGGCCCCCATGGGGCGGCCAGCGCTTGTGCTTTTTTTTGCATTTGTGGATGTCGAAGTTCTCTATCCGTCAGTGTAACGGGTCAGAAATGCCAGGGGAGGAGCGTCTCCATCCCCCACAGCCCTCCTTCAATGGCCGATAGGAGCTGGTGTATGAACACCCCAGCTCCCCTGCCCCTCTGGTGGAAAGACTCGTAGGCATGTGTCTAACGCTGGCTTCCCATTTCCCCAGCAGGTTTCGGCGCCGGTCACCCAGTGGTGGCCAGCCAGGTAATGCATACTTTATGTGAATTTCCCACTCCCTCCTGGTGTGTCCTCTGGTGTCACCTCCCTAATAAATGACTTCCCTGGCCTTGGGATTTTCTTCTTCTTGGGGGATCCAAATGAAGGATAAATCTATCTTTGATTAGAAACACACACACACACAGAAATACACACACACAGAAGAGCAACCCCTCCAGTCCCCATGTTTAAAACCTGTACTCAGGTGTGCTGCTGAATCATCAAATCCCTGACCCGTAGAGCTCAGCTTTGAAAAGCACCTTGGTGTGTCAGACGTAAAATAATCCTGCCTGCGTTACACCAGATTGTCACCCTCAGCGTGAATGGACTAGACTGGCCTCCCACTGGCTGGGTCTTTTCCTGCCCTTGGGCTCCCACCTCCTCCTTCCACCCACACTGCATGCACTGTCATCCTCCAGTCCACAGAATGCCCAAGGGAGGGATGCTCTCAGCCCACTGGGGACAGAGCCGGGTCCGTGGGTGGCTTCCCAAGCAGCCAATTGCCTGTCTGTGGGCTGGTAGGGGGAAAGAAGCCAATCTCACAATTTGCCTGAAAAACATCCATGTATCATCCTGTTCTTCAGCCCTCATTTTATTTTTCCCAAATCAATTTCTTAAAGTCAAAATGACTGACAGCTTCATACCCTGGACAATCATTCTCCTTATTTAATAACCTGGCCTTGATGACAAAAAGCTCCCAGGGTGGTGGTGGTTACATGAATCTCTACATGCAGTAAAATTTCATAGAACTCCATAAACACACACACACAGTGGTGCATGTAAAACTCCGTGAAAATTCAATAAGGTCCGAAGCTCCGTTGCCAACGTCACTTTGCTGGCATTGCTAAGGCACTCGGGTTGTGTGAGATTTATCACTGGGGCTGCTGGGTGACGAGACAAGAACTCTGTATGGCGTTTGCAACTGCTTGCAAGTCAAAACTTCTTTCAAAATAAAAAGTTTTTAACATGCAAAGACGATTTAAATAATGAAATGAAAATCACTTTTTTTTTTTTTTTAAAGCTCCCAGCAGGAGACAGCACCAACCCCCCTTACCTGAGAACTGGGGACCAGCGCCTTCCACCAGTGCCCGCCTTTCACCAGGTCAACCTCGCACAAAGGGACGGACACCTTCCCGATGACACAGTGGCGGGAGAACTTATCAAAATCCACCACGGTCAGCAGCAGGGTCCTCCTCTGTGCTTCCAGGAAGGGGATCTCAAAGGTGTAACGCTCCTCAAACACGGGTTTCTGGGTCTTGCGTTTGACCCCCGTCTGCTTCGAGTTCTTCTGGTCCGGCAGGAGACAGATCTTGACGTAGGGGTTTGAGTGCGCCATGTCCTGGCGTGAGCCGTCGTGGGAGATGGGGGGCGGCAGGTCCCTGGCCTCGATCACCCTCACGGTCAGGTGGTTGTGCAGCAGGTCGTACTGGGTGCTGAAGTGCAGCATGCCCAGCTGGTACTTGGACAAGATCTCCTCATCGGTCAGGAAGTCCACATCGTCGCTGTTGGAGTCTAGGGAGTACAGCTGGGGCTCGAACTTTCTGAAATAGTCGTCTGGGGTGTAAGTCCGTCTGAGCACCGAGGGCTGGATGGGCTCCTTTTTGGCGCTGAGAATGCCAAACTCGATGGGTTTAATATCAATGAGCGGGGAGCTGGGTCGTCTGGATTCAAGACCTAAACAGCCGCCAGAAATAACAATTAACATTGCCACGTGTGGGACCAAACCTGGGCCGCTTCATGAAACTGGCAACATTTCCTAGATTCTCACGTTGTTCACTGTTTCCCAAATCTCTTTGCCATCTGCTCTCCACACCTTGAGATCCTCTTATTTATTCTCTGAGAGACAACATGGCGGCATGACCATCCCCATCACAACCAGGCACTGTTCTCAACACACTGACGTATCAAGTCATCGGATCTCCACAAGGTATTAGATAATGGCGATCCCTACTTGACAGATGAGGAAACAGAAACTCGAAATAGCTCTCCGGAAGTGACACAGGTAGTAAGAGGAAGAACCAGGTGGCCCCAGAGTCTTGAGGCTAACCGTGACCCTATACGGCCTCCCCTTCCGGAGAGTGGACTGTGGAGCCAGAGTTCCTGGGACTCAGTTTCCCCATAAAATGGAGTCAATCACAGCGCCTGCTTCAAAGATTATGGTGATTCAAGGAGCCAATGCATGGAACGGGCTCAGCACAGAATGTGCACATGGTAACAGCTCGCTACATGGTAACTACTGTACTTCTTCAAGGATCATATTTGGACTTCCCCACTTGTGGGGTGCCTCTCCCCTCCCCATCAACCAGCAGAGTTTATGGCTCCCAAGTCCATCATTCGAATCTTTGCTCATCCCTTGATTCTAGCAATGAGCTCATGGAATTTTATTTTAAAAAACTATTTAACTGAAGCATTACTGACATACAAAAAAAGCTGTGCATATACGAGCTTGGAGGTAAGTACGCAGCCATGAAACCATCACCACACTCTGTGCTATACACATACCCATCACCTCCCAAAGTGTTCTCCTGCCTTCTTTATTTACTTAATTTTTCTGGTGATAAGGACCTTTAACACAGGATCAAGTCTCTTAGTAAAATTTTAAGTATACAATATTGTTAACTATAAGCACTGTAGAGCTCTAGAACTTCTTTATCTTGCATAACGGAAAGCAACACCTCCCCAGCTCCCTGTCCCTGCAGTCCCTGGTAACCACACTTTCCTCTCTGCTCCTAGGAGTCTGACTATCAGATTCCTCATATAAAGCAGGGTTATGTAGCATTCGTTCTTTCACGACCTTCTTGTTAAGTGCCCCAGCACCTGTCTTGTCCGCTAAAATCATGAGACTCTGGTCTGGTGCATGGCTGGTACTCTGATAACTATGTGCTAAATGATAATCATCTGCGTACAGAGCTGGGCAGGAGACCTAGGAATCATCTAGACGGGTGCCATTCAAGAGAAATATAGTGGGGTTCAGAAATACAAACCACATAGGTAACATAAAGTCTTCCAATTCTTTTAAAAATTTTTTTTTTTTTTTTAAGATTTTATTTATTTATTTGCGAGAGAGACAATGAGAGACAGAGAGCATGAGAGGGAGGAGGGTCAGAGGGAGAAGCAGACTCCCGGCTGAGCAGGGAGCCCGATGCGGGACTCGATCCCGGGACTCCAGGATCATGACCTGAGCCGAAGGCAGTCGCTTAACCAACTGAGCCACCCAGGTGCCCCAAGTCTTCCAATTCTTTAAGGGTGCAAAGAAACGGGTGAAATATTTTCAACATATAATCAAAATGAAAACGTCTCAGTGAGACAGTGTAAATTCTCTTTTATTTCCTGGCTTCAAAATCGTGGGCACGTAACACACACAGCATGTCTCCACTGGGCTCAGCCCCATTTAAATGCTCACCAGCGCTGCGTGGCTGGTGGCTGCCGCACTGGACAGCGCAGGTCGGGAACAGGCCTCTTGCTTTACAGATGGAAAGACTGACGCCTAGAGAGGCCTCACATCCCCTCTGTTTCACTCTTTCAAGCCCTTGAACTTTTCTCTACTTCCTCCCCTGCCCCCCGTTTACCCCCAAGAAAGATCAGACACCAATATTTCCACCTGAGTGGATTTACTTCATGAATTTTAAGCTTTTCCCCACCCTCTGTTAAGTGAATTGCAGACAGCTGAATGGGACAGCAGAGATCCTTTCGGGGAGTGAAAGGAGGCTGGGGGTCTCTGGGCTTTATCCTCCTTTTCCCTCCCCACCCAAACCATGCCATCTGGTCAAAGACAGATGCTGTACATCCGAGTGGACCAACTGGGGGGCCTGTGGACCCTATTTGACCTAGAGATACATCTTGTCTGGGTTTAAAGCTAAAGAAGTTTCATATAAAACCCCAGATCGCCAGTTTCTCTTTAGAAAGGGCAGGCAATACGGAGCCCACAATCTCGCACGCCCCCCCCCCCCCCGGCAAGAGCTGAGTAACAACTGCCCCTTTCAGTGGGGCACTGGCTTCCCAAATGGCCACAGTCCCCACCCCGCCCCAGTAACTGAGGCTGAGACAGCTGCCACTTGTCACTGCATTAGAACGAATCTCATCTCTATCCAACCCTCTCCAACTCATTCACGGACACAACCCACCTGGCCCCTGAAGTTACTTGAATTTGCAAGCGCTGCCATACAACACGGGAACACCCACCTTTTGGGGTCTGAAATGATAATATGCTGACCACGTCAATCAACTGAGCCAATTCAATGAAATTTGTGATCAGGAAAAAGAAAAATCGATCAAGTAACTGCTTCCGGCTGAACTCAGCAGAAATCAGGTGCAATGCACTCTGGTCACACGGTTATCATCTCTCCATCATCCTGTCTCCTGCCCGGACTGTCATCCCACTCTGCCCCCTCCCCAGAAGACAAGCCCTTCCCTCACATCTTTCCTTGGGGATGCTGCCGAGTGTCTGGGAAAGCCAGCTCTCTTCTTTTGTCCTGGGGACCTGGCTAATGGGACTTTAATTTGTGAATGGAGGTGGAATGGCACAGGATTTCGTGAGGATCCCTAGGCAGTCACAGCAAAGATGCTTACTTGAAATCCTTCGGGTCAGGCTGTACGTAGACTTTGACGTGTCTGAGGATGAGCATCTGCGATCTGGGGAGTTGGTCCGTGGGGTCAGAGGGACTTCACTAGCTGTGTGGACGGAATCCCCGTCCTTGTCACTGCTCCGGCCGGCCATCCTATAGGAAAGGAAGAGGTCTCAATGGTTGTCAAAAAATCTCCAGGGACTGGCATCCCCGCCCCTGGGAAGACAGACCCACGACGAAACAGCTCTCAGATCCAGTTTATACAACTTGCAGTAATACAAACTTGAATCAGTGAGGCAGCCCTAGACTCTCAATAATGCCTTCCTTTTTGCACAAAAATGAGAAATGAAATAAGGACTTTCTGATTTAGAACAATCTGTCAAGGACAGTGGGGAGGGATATGTACTTATTCAGGTTATTGCCACATGGAGGCGCCACGCTAAGTCAAGCCCAGACCTGTCAATCAGTCTGGAAGGAACCACAGGGTTGTCTATACCCATCTGAACTTCTGCAAGTGGCTTTTGGTGGGAAACTGGCTGCTATTTCAACCCTCACTGTGTCTATACTTTAGCATCTTCTAAAAGTATCCTATAACAGTGTCAACTCGAGAGTTCTGAGCACCAGGGCTAAAGCTACAAAATGGCCCTGAGAATCAATGACTTAAGAGCAATAGTTCGATGTGAAGGAACAGCTAAAAATGAGCAGCCGCCATGATTCAATGTGCTCCCAATGAGGATGAAAAATACTAAAAGAAGAAAAAGCACTGGGTCGGGGGTGGGAGATACAGGGTAGCAATTAAGAGCACAACCTCTTGGTCTGAACCCTGGCTGGGTGACCTTGGGCAAGGCCCTTCCTCTCTCTGTGCCTCCATCTACCCATCTGCAAAATGGGAATAATAATAGTACCCACCTTAGATGGTTGCTCTCCACACTGAATGAGTTAGCACATATAAAATGCTTAGAACAGTTCTTGGTACATAGTAGGTGTGTGCTCAATACATTTTAGCTGGCATGATAACAATCTTTAAGATCCCCCAATCCCCAAAAAGCTAGGTAAGGATGCTTGGGGGGGAGGGTGGGGAGAGGTGGGGAAAAAAGCTGGTGGAGTGGCCGGGAGATGGATGCTGCTATTGACTCAGCCCTAAGCGATTGTGGCTGTAGATGGATACCTTCTGAGACTACATCCCCCACCCCAACCCCCTACCCAGCTTGACATTTAAGCCTGTGCATAAGCTAGTCTTGAAAAATGCAAGTTTCCAATTCTAGGAGGTCCTTAGATGCATCCTGTGCATGAAATGAGGGTCACAGCCAGGACAAGACCGGGCATGTTATGGGGGGTAAGGGGGGTAAGGGGGAATGCCCAGTCCCTGCTTGCCTCCCACTCCTGGTCTGTAAAAGGTGCATGCAGCAGATGAAATGGGGGGAGGGGGAGTAGGGGAAGGCACAGAAATGCAGCCATACTGTATCATTCATTCTTCTCTCTCCCTTAAATGAAAGCTGCAGCATCTTCCAAAGAAGGTGGAACCACCTCGGGCACCCCCACCTGCATGCCTGTTTCCTGGGGGGCCACAGCCATACGTCACTGCAGCAGCCACCTGCAACCTATTAAGTCCCATCCAGTCTTCGGGGCTCAGCTTAAGTGCTGTCACCCCTGAAGCCTCGCTTGAGTCCTCTCGGACAATGTCTGAGCCACCCCTAACTCCTCTGCACCCACCGGGCTTCCCAGCCCTTCCTCCAACACACTGAGCTGAGCCATGCTGTTCCCTCTGCCTGGAATGCTCTTCCTGTCTCCATCTCCTGTCTGGTTCCTTCTCATCAGTCAGGTCTCAGTCTCAACAGCGCCTCCTCAGAGACGCCCCACCCTGTCCCTATCACCTCCTCCTACCCCATCAGCCCTTCTTTCCCTCTTCCAACAATGCACATAACTCATCTTTAGTTGTGGCTTATCTTCTGCGTCTGACACTAAGTCCTTGCTCAGTGTCTCTTGTTCACCACTGCCGACCTTGCCCTAGCATGGCATGTGGCACGTGTGGAGTCTTCGTTTATTTTCTCAGTAAACGAATGAATGAATTCACCCTTCTTGTCATTCTTATCTGATTTCATCTTGTCTCAAAATGATCTGAGTGCATATCTTGCCTCCTGCCCCCCAGCAGGGTACGCTCCTTAATGAGGCGATCTATACTTATCTTGATCGAAGATACCAGGCGCTAAGCACCAACTGTGTGCCAGGCACTGTGCTCAATGCTCTGTCTGAACCATCTCATTAATCCTTAAAACAATCCAGAGTGTACTTGTTATTAACAAGCCTCACCCCCTTTACAGATGGGGGGGCAGGGCATGGAAGGGAAGCCTGGTGGGGTGGGGATGGGATGGATAATTATTCTGCACCACTGTTCAACTCCCAGTGAAGTCCAGCAATACCAGACTCTGAACGGCATGCCCTAAACTACTGAGCTGGGTATCCCTTATGAGGCCTGTTGGAGCTGTGTATACAGTAGGTCCTCGATACACGCTTGATGGACAAAGAAATGACCTGACTTTAGTCTTTCTGGCATCGCTCCAAAAGCAGCCAGTCGGACTGTATACAGTTTTCCTGACCTTCACCAGTCCAGCCCAGCCAAGGAAAGCTGGGGGACCCAAATGACAGGAGCATATCTGACAATTAATGGTGTATCCCCTAAAATCCCCCACACAAAGGACTAGCTCATCTGCCACAGGCCGTCCCACAGAGAGGCATGTCCTGTGGTTCTTAGCTCAAATGTCACAGTAGGAACAGCACTGCAATGCCTGTACACTTGACATTTCTACTCCCTGTCTGTTTGATAACATGCAACTGCCCACTTGGTAAATAAATCTGGGAAAAGCGCAAGCTGTAAATTCACTTTTTGAATGATTTAACCCACCTCTCCTTTACAGACTTCTCTTAACATTTTGCATTATGTTGAGTGCCAAAAATGTACTAAGTTGCTACCCAGGATTCAAGATATTCATCCTGAGAAGCACAGAAAGTCATGTACCGTTGTTCAGGCTTTCGACTGCAAAGCTCTAGGTGGTATCATTCATAACAACCACCAGGTGAATGGGGCCTTCCAGTGTTGTGTGGTGTGTTGGCCGTGCTGGGAAGGTTCCAGCCCTCTTCTCTGCTTGTGGCAAAACCAAAGTAAGTGTCTTCCCAGAAGGTCCCCACCCCTGGCCCCCAGAAAGAGTCCCCCCCACTTGCACAATGGGTCAGCAGCCAGGGTAAAGTGCAACTGTCCTCCAGCTCAGTGCTAGAACCTAGGCCATGCACCGGTGATACTCAACAACTGGGTATCTGGGGCAAACAGGTACCTGACTAGGATTTTCAGGGTCCATCACGATTCTCCACTGGTTCAGAGGCCAATTCAAATTCCTTGATCTGGCATTCAAGACCCTACAAGACCTGAGCTTGCAGGCTCATTTTCCATGATTCCCCCCACTCTTCCTAGGTACTGTGGAGTTTGCCCAACCTAGGTATATTCCCTCCTCTCTGGTTACAGCACGCAAACTTTCTATTACAAAGATTGGCAAACTACGGGGCCCAATCTCCTGCCTGATCTTGTACATGAAGTAAGACTGGAACACAGCCACGCCCACTCAGTAATGTCCCACCTATGGCTGCTTTCACACTGTCTAGGAGTGGTTGTGACAGACTAAGCCCTTTCTAGGAAAAGTTTGCCCACCCCTAGTCTGTTAGCTCGGTTCATGTGTGTCAGGTGGGAATGACCCTTTCCCTGGTTCCAGGATGGTCAGACAATCCAGGCATGATCCTAGCATCATTTCCTCCAAGCAAAAGTGACTGGCTCAAGTGACTGGCACATGACCCAAATCAGAGCAATGAGAGCCCATCCTGGTTTGTTTGCTGCTATTGAGGCAAAGAAGAAAGCAGCTTAAGAATGAGGCCGATAAAGGGGTGCCTGGGTGGCTCAGTTGGTTAAGCGTCCAACTCTTGATTTCAGCTCAGGTCATGATCTCAGGGTTGTGAGACTGAGCATTGCATCGGGCTCCAAGCTGGGCATGGAGCCCGCTTAAGATTCTTTCTCCCTCTCCCTCTGCCCCTCCCTGCCCCCCCAAAAAGAATGAGGCCAATATAGAAGAAACAGAGACAGAGGGAAGGGGAGAAGGCACAAATGCATGCCCATGACATCTGACCCCTGGATCCAGCTATGCCTGAAACCACTGTCCCTGGATATTTTTTTCCATAATGAGACTCTAGGCAGAACTGTCATATGGGTGTGCAGGGTGTGAATGCACAACTCTCGGGGGCAGCTGGGCTTATGTACCTGCCTTATCTCCTGTACTAGATTTAAAATCTCCTGAGCACAGTAATCGGACTCTATGTAGTCTCTGCATCCCACAGTGCCTGGCACATGAAGCATACTCGAGAAATAGTTACCAAAGAAACTGAGATTGTTTTCAACCAGATGACTGGCACTTTCAGGATTCAATTTCTGCCTGTAAGTTTGTCAGTTGGTCAATAACAATTTTTTGGAGTGAACAACACAGATAAAAACCCCACCCTCGCAGAGCTGGCACTCTTCTGAGCATGGCTTTCAAGACACCAGATGGGCTGAGCCAACCTCTGCCACACAGGGCACTGGACAGTGGGAATGATCTCTCGATCATTCACCAAACATCTCAACTCTACGCATACCTGCAGGACTCAGACTACAACCCGTGACTAATGAAAACATTTCTTAACACTGTCTTTACACCAGTTTAAAGAATCTCCATCAACACCTACAAATTCAGAAACGAACACTTACTACTCTGTGAAGCATGTTATGTGCACATCTCATTACTCGGAACCACAACCCTATAAAGGAAGTTCTATTACTGTCCTCACTTTACAGATGAGGAAACAGAGACCAAATAGGGTAAGATGAATCACTTACGTTTATGATTGCCAACCAGGGGTCAAGCATTTGTAGGGGTTTTCTGTGTACTAATTCTGGCAGTCACCACAACAACCATATGAGATAAACCCTATTATTTTTATCATCCCCATTTTACAGATGGGAAATCAAGGCACAGAGCTCTAACTACTTGCCCAAGGTCACAGAACTAGAAAAAAGTAGGAGACACAGGATCTGAAGGCACAGGGCCTGACATAGAGCCATTGTGCTATGGAAATATTCGATGCTTGCTTCTAAGAAGAGCAAATGAGAGGACTGAGACATGACCCCCAACTTGGAGGGAAAGAGGGGATATCATGGACTTCCAGAATCTCAGCTCAAAGATTTAGCTGGAACAGCACTGGGTTCCCCCTGAGGCTCTGGCTGTGGGCCCTTGCATTGCCTCCCGCCCTCTCAGGGCCTCCCGCTCTGCGCAGGAGAGCTGGACTCACTGGTGGCCAGGCCCTTCTAGGGTCTAGACTCAACCCAGGCTCTCTGGCCACGCTCCTCTCTTAGCCACTGAGAGGTGGACCAGACACGTGGCTGAGAAGCTTCAAAACTGTGTTCCCAAAATATCTGAGCGACTGGCAGATGGAGATGTTGTATGCAGGCGCGGGAGGAGCACGAATTGGAAATAAAATGAAAGATGCCAGAGAGAACATAAACAGCGTTGGAGGACAGGATGGAGCCTGGAGGTGCTTTTCTGCTTCCCTGGGTCTGAAGTCCTTGTTCAGACCGGCAAAAAGGCACCTGTTTGTCCATGCGGTCTACCAACCATCCAGCAGTTTTCACTGAGCATCGACTCTGTGCCAGGCACTGGGTCGGGTGCTGGGACTGTGGGTCATACTGACTTGGATGGCCATCCTTAGAATTTCGACATCCCTTGAAGAATGCAGATGCTCACAGATCTCTTCTTCCACTTGGAACGACACTCGACATGATTAAAAGCGCGCACAGGCTTAACACTGCACCCTCCGAGTCTCAGACGAACCGAGGGGGACCTAGCTAAGCTAGAGCCCGGCCACCAGCTTGCCAAACAAAATGAGAGGCACAGAGCAGGTCCCCGTCGGCAGCAAAGAGGTCCACGGACACTCAGCGTCTCCCCCTTTCATACCCCGAGCCCTCCTGCCCGCACCCCCTCGCACAAACTGAGCCAAGAAAACGTCTTGAGATCGCTTTCAAGGAAGTTCGGAGCAGTTTTACTTACAGCCAGGGAGGAGTCTGGGCAGGGAAAGGTCCCAGAATTTCAACTTCATCCTCACTCGACTGGCAACAGCTGGACTCATAGCACTTCTCACAGCAGTGCCTGCAAGTCCATCTGCACAGTAGCAGATCGGAGATTCTAGAAAGAAAACCCTGAGGCCATCGGGGGAGGTGGGCAGTGGAGAGGGGGAGTGGGGGGGAGGGGAGGTGGGAGGGGAGGAGAGGAGGAAAAGGAAAAACACCCGAAAATTACAAGCAGCCGATCCCCGCTGAGAAATAAGGACATTCAGGAGGTCTGTCCCTGCTGCTGAACACTTAGAACAAAATGTTTTCCGTTTCTATTTACCAACTGCAGGCACAGAGATGGCAAACACCAACTTGCTGGAGCCGTTAATAGTGAGCAAAACATTTGCAGGTATTTTCTCTGGTAGTTTATGTGAGTGTCTTTCTTGACAGGTGGGTGGTTTATACAACACCGTGAGGGCTATACAATATGTTCTCAAAACACAATGAATATTACTCTGTCTTCTTGAAAGCAAAGCAAAAAAAGATTTTTTAAAAAAATCATCTCAGTGACACGAAAGTAAACAGAGGTAACCAAACGGAATAAGGACGGTGGTGGGGAGAGCAATCTAGCCTGTCTACAAGTGTCTCCTCTTCATCGGGATCTCCCTCCTTCCATAGAAAGGCATCAAAACCGTGCCGTTCTAAACATCCAGTCGTTGTTCAATACTGAACAGCCCCACAGCCCCACATAAGACTCCAAAATGAAAGGCAAGCACCTCTTGATCAGAAACCAGACCAAAGGAATCATCGAATTAACCCACCTCGTTTAAAGGTTCCAACTGCCCTTTTAGAGATCCACGAAGAAGCCAAGGGGCGTCGGGGGTGAGAGGGTTACAAAAAGAGAGACAAGACCAGTTTAGCAATATTCCAGCAACTCAGAAAAGAAAAAAGAAAAAGAAAGAAAGAAGAAAAAAAAAAAAAGCCCTGCATCTTTCCACTTACCATCCTGGGAAGGGAGCTGACTCCCTAACAAGGTGCTATCTGCGGGGCTGCTGGGAGCCTCCTGGCTAACCAACACCGAATAAATGGGAAACTTTAGCATTTCGATTTGATTTGCACCGTATGCTGTTATGAATCAGACCGGGTGGATAGATAGTCATTCTATCCAATGCAGCCACACTTCAGAAGAGCAAACCTTCCTATACAGAAATAGCCATGAAGCCAACCCAAAAGGACATGATTAGCTAACACGCAGGCAGACGCACAGGGGATGTGACTTGGCTTCCCCCCCACCCTCCCAGGGGCCCTACCTTATAATTCTGCTCCAATGGTGATGGTGGGGAGTTTCATATGACCACCCACAAACACAGGGAGCAGAGAAGGAAGCCATAATCTGGGCCTGGGAGGGGGTGGGGGGTGGGGCTACCTCCCTTTTCAGCCCCACCTCCCATCAGGACTTCTCACCCGTTCCCAAGGCACAGACTCCCTCCCCCTCTGCCAGGGAAGAGTCGCAGTGGCTTAGGAATGAATGGGCCAAGGAAACCAGGTAGATTAGGAGTCCCGCATCCCAGCCTGGGATAAATCCCCGGGATGAACTCAAACTCAGAATTTGGAATCAAGACGAAGAAAGTTATCTATCCTCTTTTTCAATTCTCTCGCTCTCAAGGAGGAGGTCTCAGTTTGGTACCATTGCATGTTAACATGTTTCTAACACTTGTACAACTCCCGCCCCCCCCCCGCCCCCATCCCCTCTTCCTTTTTAAACAGAGAACAGACCTCAGCTCAGAGCCTTGGACATAACTAACTGTATGGCATTACTATCATTGTGTTTATTTTTCCAGTTGCCTTCTGTTTATATCAAGTGATCCTTGTTTTCTATTATGGTAGTGACATAAAGTTTCCTTTTCATATGATTTTAAGTTAAAAAAAGAAAGTGAGTCCGTTTATAGGAAAAAGTATTAAGTAAATATAGTACAAGTGGTACACAGCTCATGAAAAATTCAAAATCCTTGAAGTGATAAGGGAATGGCTGCAGCTTGGGAAAGAAAGTCTCGGGCACTAATCACAGACTCTTCCAAAAGCAAAACTCGAACCACACACAGAGCAAGACCTGAAGATGCTTGGGGGTCACGCAGAGCTGAGCGGGTAAATGTTAGTGCTGGCTTCACCACCAGCCAATCATGTGACTTGGGTAAGTCAGGGGGCCACTCTGAACTTCAGTCACCTCTTTTCTTAAGTGGAAGGGCTAAACTAGGACTCTGACTATAGAAATGCTTGTGTGTGCTGCCCAGCTGCAAAATATCTGCACTCTTTCTGTGGCTTTATGAGAACAAGGTGGTTTGTCAAGACCAGTTGGAACCTATTAGGCATCAGAGACTGTCCTGGCAGCTGCAACAGTGAAAAAGTAGCAAAAAGCTATGCCCTCGTGCACTTACATGAGGAAGTGCTTGAAAATGCTTACAATAAAGTGCAAGGATAAAGGGCTGCTTTTTCCTTGGACAACAGTCCATGCCCATTCTTTCCATAGAGGGAAAGCATTTCCTAGGTGTGTGGTGATCAAAAAACACTGTTTATAAAACCACATGAGTAGAGACAAAGGCCACCGTAGGGCCCAATCCTTTCTCAAACCCCAGGTATAAGATGAATGTCCGGGAGCAAAGAGAAACCAAGGAAGAGAAAGAGGGGAGGGAAGATGTTTCTATGTTCCCAGCATGCTAAGTCTTTCTTCACATGGAGTCCACTGGGTTCATGTATTTGACCGGAGAGAGGATCACCGGTTCAAGCCAGAAAGAAATAGGAAGAAGGAGAATCCAGATATTCTAGAACAGGTGTTGGCAAGCTATGACTTGCAAGGCTAAATCTAGCCCACAACCTGCCTTTGTATGGTCCTCCAGTTAAGGATGGTTTGTACATTTTTAAATGGTTGGGGAAACACCAAAAGAAAATGAGTATTTCTTGACTAGCACACAGTATATGAAATTGAAATTTCAGTGTCCACAAATAGTTTTATTGGAACACAGCCACGCCCATGCATTTACTATGGTCTATAGTCGTTCGATGCCATAGTCAGAGTTGAATATTTATGACACAGACCATGTAGCGCTCCAAGAAAAAAAATGTACTATCTGGACATTTATAGAAAAAGTTTCATACCTTGTTCTAGAAGGAAAGTCAGTTTCACCAAGCCAGTCTCATTTTAGCTGCTTAACAAATCCCCCACTGATCCCCACCATCTCCCTTTTCGATCCCACCATGACCCCTAAGCAGCTGTGTGACCTTGGGCAAGTCACTAATCTCTGTCCTGAAGGTGGTTATTAAAACCCACAGAAGCATGGTCTAATATTGTGTATTTCTCACTGGATTGTGCATTCTGAGGGGCAGAGACTATGCTGTTTTCACAACTGTATCCCCAGAGCTCACATAGGTGGTCACTCAAGTGTTTGTTGAGTGACTATTGAATAGCCCCACGACATTCAGCCTGCAGTAAGTGTACAGAAAATATGACCTTCACTGAACTTGAAAAGAGGATCTAGAGATTCCATAGAAGCCAGTGGTGCAAATCTAAGCCACCAGAGGGATGGGGAGAACAAGACGGGTGACAGAGCACAGAGTTCCTGCCAGGCTGAAAAGTCTAAGGACAAGATGTGAGCCAGTGGGAAACCAGAAAACCAGCAGCCCCCTCGGCTGTAACTGAGGGTGAGAGAAGTGAGCTCAGATGCACCCTAGATGTGGGAACCTGTAGGCTTTTCTGCCGGGCAGAGAGGAGCCAACCCCAGAAAGCAAGCAGCTCAACGGGCCTGACTGCAGGTCTGACTGCATGACCTTGGCGCTGACCTGTCGCCACTTCCCTGCCTTGTACTGAAGGGAAAGGTCTCGTAATCAAGCAGCCTCCCCCCAAAAAGGATGCCTGGAAATTATTTCAGTCCAAGGATTCTTGTGAGAGTTTCCTCAAGGTGATGGGGGTCCACAACTCCCAGACCCCAATGCAGTGGCCGAAAACGATCGGTTGCTCCCGCCCCCACCAACAGCGCGCCTGTAGTATGTCCCCCACCCCTCAGCACCCAGTGCCCGGGAGAGACGACGTCCTTGTCCCTCCTGGCCGGAACAGCTGCCTCAGGCTCGCTCCGCCGGCCAATTAGCCAGAGCCGTCGCCACGGCAACGGCAGCTGGCGGGCCGGGCGGCTGGCGCGTCCCGGGCCGCCCTCCCCGCGGCCCCTCCCCTGGGGTGGGGTGCAAGGGGAGGGGATGGGGGCAGAAAAGTCCGCCCCACCCCCACTCCCTCCCCAGGAGGCCAGGGCGCGCGGGCAGAGTCCGCAGGGGCCCTTCATCCCCGGGTGTGGGGGTCCCCAGCCCCCTATCCTGGGTCGCACCCGTGCCGCTGCACAGGCTGCGTGCCCTCGGGCACCCTTTCTCTCGAAGCAAGTTTGTGGGAGCCCAGCCGTGTGCCCTCCCTTCCGCGCGCTCACGGCCGGAGGGGGCGCGGCACCCCCCACCCGCACCGCGGACCTTGCCCCCCAGCCTCAGCCCTACCTGGATGTACGCCATTTTCGCCCTCGCGCACTCACTCCGGCCCGGGCATGGCGCCGCCACGGCCACTTTGCCCTCGCCAACAGGGGAGGGGGGGGGAAAGGAAGAAAAAGGCAGCCGGGTGGCCCCAGACGTGACTGGCGTGGCTGATGAGCGGCGCCCGCCCCTCCGCCGGCCGCCCCGTCCTTGCCTTTCCCTGCGTTCCGGCTCCCGGAGTCGGGGCCGCCTCCCAGGTTGGGAGCTGGGGCGCCCAGAGCCCCCGCCTCGGTCACTCTCGCTGTCCTGCGCTCCCCCCGAGGCGCTGCCCTGGCTGGAAGGAGGCCGGGGCGCCTGGGGACGGAGCCCGGGGCGGCCGCGGGGACTGCAGCGACCCCGGCGCAGGCGGGGCTGGAGACGCCGGGGCCCGGGCGCGCCAGAGGCGGGGGAGGGGATGGGGAAAGGGCTGGGAGGGGGCGGTGCGCGGGTCGGCCCATCCGGTCGGCACCGGGGCTGGCACCTACCGAGAGCAGAGCCCCCGGGACGGTCTTGAAACCGAGGGGGTACCCTCCTGCCCGCCTGGAGTCTGGGGCGGGGAGGGTCCTCCCCCTCCAGCCCTCTCCCAGTCCGGGTTGGAAAAACTTTATTCCCGCCCCACCCGTCGCGCCTAGAACTGTTGCGGCGAGGAACGCAGAGGTCAAATGAATGGGAGCTTTAAGTTCAGGTGGGGGCCTAGGGCGCCGCGAGGCGGGAACGTGCTGTGGCCGGGGCCGCAGGGGCGCGCGGAGAGAGCGGAGCGCCCCTTCACCTTACCCCTGCCCGAGTTGCGCCCTGGGCTCAACAGGTCTGGAGCGGGGCGGCCCAGCAGCGCCACCCAGCGTCGCGCCCGCGCCGTGCGCGCCTCTGCCCGCTCAAAGCTCCGTGCCCGCGAGCGAGCGCCCCCGGGCGTGCCCACCCTGTCCCGCCCGCCCGCGTGGCTGGGGCGCCCTGGGCCTGGAGTCCTCCCCGCAAACCGGTCTCCCACCCCCAAGGCCACAGAACTGGGGCCCACTCTGCTACTGAGGGATTCGAAGTGGAACATTGCCCTCCGCTGGTTCTCTTTTTAAAATGCCCAGCCGTCTCCCGTTGTCAGTCGCCAGTTTATCAGCCTTTTAACTCCCAGCGCCTCCGTCTGTCTTTTTCATCACTAAAAATGGCATAAAATCTCTGTCCTGCCTCTTCTCCAGGGCTGTTTTGTGGGGATACGTGAAGAAATGCACGTGGAAGTAATAAGCACAAGGCGTAATGGGCGTCTGTGTACATCTTTTGCGTGAAAATCGAACCGGTGCACATTTTTTTGTACGTCCGTCAGATTTCATTCGTAGCACGTGGCGTACAATACGTGCTGAGCCCTTATCATCCGGTAGGCACTGTGCTCAACACTTCGCAAGCATGATTTCATTTCCTTGTCCTCTGCCTTCCTCACTCTGTCGAACACAGCGCCTGACCAGAGTAGGCACTCAATAAATGTTTCCGTTGTTGCTGTTGACTCCTAACTATTTTGGGGAAGGCGCTGCAGTCGTCCCCAATTCACAAATGAGACGGAGGTGCAGTGAGGTAGACTCCCACCCCCACCCCCACTGGCGTTTGAATCCACACAGGGTGCCCTCCTAACCACTTAACAGTATTCATACTGTTTCTTCAGCACTGATGGAAAGGGTGCTTGGCGGGGAGAAGGCTTCACCGAGAAGGGGTGAAGCGCTGGACTACAGGTCCAGGACTACTGGGATGGGCGCTTTTGGGGGGAACTTGAGAGAGGTGGAAGAGTTTGCCAGGTGTTTCCAGGAAGAAGAGCTAACCATTTTGAGACTGTGTGCCAGGCTCTGCCTTAAGCCTTTTACACAAATTCAACTTTCAATTCCCTGGTAACCACGAGGTGGGCACTATTACTATCCCAGTCTCTAGATGAGAAAAGAGGAGGCATAAAGCCGGGAAGTAACTTGCCCAGGGGTGTATATGTCATTGAGAAGCTGGGATTCAAACCTAGACAGCCTACACCAAATGCTTCCCCTAGCCACCGCACCACACTGCCTCGCAGTACTGGGTATTGGGGGAAGAGGGAGGAAA
Source organism: Mirounga leonina (assembly GCF_011800145.1). Taxonomy (NCBI): domain Eukaryota; kingdom Metazoa; phylum Chordata; class Mammalia; order Carnivora; family Phocidae; genus Mirounga; species Mirounga leonina. The sequence goes on from NW_023270453.1 coordinate 35,634,271, forward strand.
TCCTTAGGATTAGTTTGATACCTTAATCCCTAAGGACTTAAAACTGTCTGGGAAAACCAAGCACCCCTCCTCCTGTGAATGAGGTTATTTTATTTATTTATTTTTTAAGATTTTATTTATTTATTTGACAGAGAGAGACACAGCGAGAGCAGGAACACAAGCAGGGGGAGAGGGAGAGGGAGAAGCAGGCTTCCCGCGGAACAGGGAGCCCGATGTGGGGCTTGATCCCAGGACCCTGGGATCATGACCTGAGCCGAAGGCAGACTTAACGACTGAGCCACCCAGGCGCCCCAATGAGGTTATTTTAAATGGGCACAAGAGAACCTACCTCTGGGGTTATCAAATTCATCTCCGTATGTAAAGCACATGCACACAATAGGTGCTTAATAAATGCTTGTTGAATGCGTAACTGGACGGTAACAATAGCTAATATGGATGCTGCCAACTCTTTTGAGTCATTATCATGGTTGAGAGCTGAGCACTTCACATGTATTCCTTTGTTATCCTCACCAGAGCCCTACAAGGTGGGTACTATCATCGTCCTATTTTCCTGATGAGAAAGCTGAAGCTCTGAGAAAGAAAGTGAATCACCCTAGGTAAACAAGTGAAGAGTGACAGGGACAGGACAAAAATGCTAACGTGATTAACTCTGAAAGCCCAGCTCCTGAGAGCTGCGCCATCCTGCCTCCAAAGAAAGAATGAATGAGAAGTCAGTTCTAAGTCATTTCTCAGATGTCACTCCAAGACTGGCTTTCAGTGTCCCCAGCTCTGTGAGTCTCTCCCTGTTCTTCACAGGGACCTGTAGTCCAGCTGTGAGGTGTAATGTGGACTCAGAGCAAGGCTGTGCCTGTTTGCACAAAGCAACTGGTACTCACCAGGTCTCGGGAGAAGCCCCTACTTCAGAATTCTGTGTGGTTCCTGAACTTAGGGAGGAAAAGAGTTACATCTCCATTGTCACTAACCTCTACATGAAATTCAGTATCTTCTTTCACTATGGATGCAGGCAACAAACCACAACAGTATTAGCATTTACCTGGGTTTGTCACCAATAGAAAGAGAAATAGAGTAGAATAGAAATAGAAGTCAATCGAAATCAGGTACATTCACATCACATTACAGTTGAGGCAAATAACTTAAAATTTTATTTATACTCTTTACTTCTTGAAAAATCACAACTACTAGATCTATTTAATGCATTAATGAAGAAGCCCTTACATCACCATATTTAAATTGGTTTTAATATTTTGATAAGTGTATCGCATAGAGTTATCATTTCATTATAATCCTATGTATTCTACTCTATGATTTAAAGACATTATTCTGAGATGGGGTCTATAGGCTTCAGCAGACTGGTGGGGGGATCCATGGCACAGAAAGGGTTAGGAACCCCTGCAAGTAATGTGTGCATTAGCTCAGGGGTAAGAGTGGGAACTGCCAAGTAATTCTCTGGCTGGAGTGAGGGGAGGATGGCGCCAGGTGAGGTTCAATATGTAGGAGAGGCCAGATGCCCTGCAGCCTGGTAAGTTACTCCATAGAAGAGCAGGAAGGGTCAGGCCCAGAAGGATTTTGGCAGGGGTGTGTGTGTGTGTGTGTGTGTCTGTCTGTCTGTCTGTCTGTGACAGGGAGACAAGCCTGGAGGGAGGGAGGAGGTTGCAGCAGTCCAGGTATGAGGTGATTTGAGCCTGAACTGTGGTCATAGCAGTGAATCAGTGGCTATAACTGAATGAGCAATGATAAGGTGGTGAAAGGCAGGGGAGGCTGGAGGAAGGCAGGTTTGCTGGGGGTAAGAGTTGGGGTTTTATATCTGGATATGTTGACTCTCAGATACGTATTATGCAGGGTTCCTGGAAGAAACTCCACTCCATCCAGCTTGAGGGAGAAAAGAACTGACTGGGAAGTCCAGGGGCCAATCCTACAGTCAGGCCCGGATTTAGAGATGCAAAAGAAGTCAGTCACAATGCCTTGCTCTCTCCATATCTCACCTCTTCACGGCTTTTCTCTGAACATTTGGAATTTTTTTCTCCTGGAGTAGGTTTAGCTGCACGTGGCAGAAACATGGCCAGTAGTGGACTTGAGTTTCTGGTTTATTAGTTTATTTTCCAAAAGTAAGACTTTTTATGAAATTTTAAGGAAAAAAACTCGAATTGGTCCTGCTTGGGTTAAGTGCCTACCTCTGGACCAAGCACTGTGTCCAGAGGAGCTAGCACCCTGCTTGAGTCCACCCAGACCAGGTGAGCAGATCACATGAGCCACCATCCCACGAAGACCACACAGAGAGGGGAAGCATGGGGTTCTCTAGGAAAGACATTCTGGGAGACAAAACAACATGCCCACAATGGGGTGGCTATGGAACATGGGGTGGGGAGGTGGAGATGTCCAATGGGCAGATGAGTTGGTTCCGGAGTTCAGACCCCTCTGAGGCAGAACGGTGCTCAGAGTTGATCAGGAGATAAGGCTTCAGTCATCTCCTGGGGGCAATTACAGGCTCACCTCAGTCCACAGCTTTTAAAAGGAACCTGGCCCCTCAACTTCTCCCCTCCAACCCCAGAGGGCAGACACATAATAATGGTTTTCTCTTCAGGATCCTTAAGAGGGTAGTTAGGAGTGGCAGGGCAAACCACAGACCTCAGGATATCTATTATAATTCAGAAGTGCCAGAACAGCAAAAAGCAATCACCATATGGGCAACACGCATTCTGGTTAGGTGACTTTCTATTTCTGCCAAACAGACTGACGGCACTTGTCTCCTAAGTCAGTTTTAATTATATAGCTTCCCAAACATGCCATTCCGATCCTGTTTTAGCTGTGCCCATAACCCTGGGCAGTGTTTCTGAACTCTGGGGAAGTGGGAAGGCTCTGGGCTAATTAAATAGCTGGTCTGGCTCGAAGCAGAGCAGACACCTGTTAAGTATGATCCCCAGGGCGGACAAGACCAAGTAACCCCACATAGGACCCCGACCCCCTTCTTCATCTTCACCAATGGCAATGTGGCTTGAGGATAGCAAGAGATCTAGATTCCAGTCCAGCCTGGCCTACCTAAATAGCTGTGTGGCCTCAGGCAGGCTGCTTCGTCCCCAGGAGCCTCAGTTTTCCTCACCAGCAGAGTGGGTATAATGCTTCCCTCTGAGGGCTGGTGTGAAGTCCAGCACATGAGAAAATGTGAAACACTCATGTATGTTCACAATTAGTGGTTCTCTGTTTCTTTCTCCCATAACATTGAATCTGAGGCCATGGTGCCTCTTCTCCCAGGAGATGGCTGATGCAGGTGGTCCAACGTGTGACCTTGACTTTGGCATGCTAGGACATCATCTCTGTGATGTTCACACACTTCCTTCCTAGGAGGCTCATCACCACGGGGGCCAATCCATTGGCTGGAATGAGTCAGGGTGGGAGATGGCCCTGGGGCAGGGGTGCCCCTGATGGTGCCCATAATCCCTGAGGATGTGTGGCTCACCGGTGACACTTCACCTCCAGCTGATCTCTGCATCGCACCAAGCGTGCCATCTTGCCTCCCGTCTGCTGGCGTCACTTCGAAGGATCTTGCTGTGATGGAGTCCCCGGGTCTAGCTTCTGAAGCCCCCATGCCATCTGACCTCCAGCCGCCACACTGGTTCAAGAATTTCCACCACACATGCCACCGTCTGAGGCCGGGAGCGGCAGTCAGCCAAAGCCTCTCCACCCCATGATTCAGAGAAGGGTAGCTAATTACTTAGTCTTCAAGAAGGAAAATCTGAGGGTGATTTAATAATGGGCTGCAAACATCTGAGGAGCTATTGGCAGGGCGCTGGTGACCACCTGTTCCTCTCTCTGCCACAGCTAGGAGAAACAGAGATGGAATTTAGCTGCACAAATAGAACCGAGAGCTAGGGTAGGCAACCGTGTGATAGCACATAAAATCTACTTTTCTAGGACTTATGACAAGGAAAGAGCTTTGGGCCTGATGTGTCATTTTCCCCCAGAGGCCAGGAGCAGGGTCTGATGCTCTGCACAACTTCGAGGGAAGGACTTGGTCTTCCTCGTCCCTGCACCCCGGCACCAGGCACACTGTAAGCCAGTGGTTCTCAAAGCGTGGTCCCTGGACCAGCAGCGTCAGCGTCTCTGGGACCTTGCTAGAAATGGGGAATCTCAGTCCTCACCCTGCACCTACTGGATCAGAAACTTCTGGGGGGTGGGGGAGGGGACCGCAAGCTTTGTTTCAACAAACACTCCAGGTGATTCTGATGCTGGCTGCAGGGTGAGAACCACTGAGGTTCCAACTGTACTGTGCATGCCATTCGCCTGGAGATCTTGTTAAATGCAGTCTCTGATTCACTAGGTCTGGGGTGGGTCCTGGGATTGTGCATTGCTAACAAGAGTTAGGGTGATCCGCAGACCACAGTTGGAGGATAGAGGATCTAGAAGAAATGTCAGCTCATGCCATTCCTCTGCTCGGAACCCTCCAGTGACTCATCTCACGTAAGGGGAAAGTCAAAAAGGTGCCACATAACTTGGCCCCCCATTACCTCCTCTGCTGTCCCCATCTCTACTCCCCTACCCCTTGCACGTTCCACTCCACACCAGCCTCCTCACTCTTTCTTGAACACTCCAGACAAGCTCCTGGCCCAGGGCTTCTGCACTTGTTTCTTCTGCCTGTTACACTCCTCCCTCTGAGTTCCCCCATGGCTCAGTCTGTCACCCGTATGACAGGCAGCATACAAGATGGTCCATAATGATTCTGCCTCCTGGTATGGACCCCCTCACATAATCTCCTCCCATTGAGTATGGGCAGAACTTATCACAGGTGATGAGATGTCACTTCTGTGATTAGGTTAGATAAGGCAGTAATTTCTACCTTGGTAGCCAACTCTTTCTGTATGACCCAAGCTCCCATGTTGGAGAGACCCATATGGCAAGGAGATGAGGGTGCCCTGCTAGAAATTGAGACCCCAGCCCAATAGGCCTAGAGGAGCTAAAATTCTGACAACAACCATGTGAGCTCGGAAGTGTATTCTTCCCTGGTTGAACCTTCGTGTGAGACCCCCACCCAGCTGACCCCTTGATTAAAGACTTGAGAGAGACCCTGAAACAGAGGATCCAGCTAAGCCGTGCCCAGACTCCTGACCCATAGAAACTGTAAGATAATAAATATGTAAGATAATAAATATGAAAGATAATAAATAATTATTTTGAGCAGCTAAGTCTGTGACAATTCATTAGTGCTTTAGATAATACAACCTCCTTTAGGGGTGCCTGGGTGGCTCAGTTGGTTAAAGCAACTGCCTTCGGCTCAGGTCATGATCCTGGAGTCCCGGGATCGAGTCCCGCATCGGGCTCCCTGCTCAGCGAGGAGCCTGCTTCTCCCTCTGACCCTCCCCCCTCTTGTGTACTCTCTCTCATTCTCGCTCTCTCAAATAAATAAATAAATCTTTAAAAAAAAAAATACAACCTCCTTTAGGTTTTGCTCAAATGTCACCTTTTCTATCTGATCTTCACCAACTTTCCTCTTCAAAATAGCAACCTCTCCCCTCTCCCAAGAACTCCCTGTTCGCCGTCCCTGCTAAATTTTCTCCATAAAACATATCACCATGTTACATATCTTATATTTTCCTCTTTTTAAATGGTCTGTCTTCCCAACTAGAAACAAGCTCTATGAGCTCAGGCTTTTTTGTAGTTTTTTGGTCTATTTCTCCCACACCTGTATCCCTAATACCTAGAGCAGTGCCTTGCATATAGAAGGTATTCAACAGTATTGTTGAATGAATGAATGGATTTTGCCAACAGTCTCCTTCCATGTAGAGGACAAGAGGCACTCATGGGTGCTAACTTTACATTTTCTCAGCATCACCACCCCAGTGAGAAAAGAGATTTTTCCAGACATCCATAGGTCTGTCAATCCAGGGAGAAACTAATGGGCCCCACCTGGGTCCTATCCCACCTTGTTAAGAGAGACATGGGGAAATCTCCTGTATAGGGACTGAGACCTTCTGATAGTCCCTATAACAATTTTGCCTTCTCTGGGGTAGCAGATGAGTTTGAACACGTTATCCATTATTCAAGGCAAGGTTCATGAAGGCCTATGTACTCTTCCAAGAAAGAGCCTGTTTCTCTGTGGTGAAGAAGAATTCAACATCATCTAAAGGGCCATTGCTCTGCATGGAAACTTATATGTGATCCTCCACAACAGCATTTTTCATAATTGCCCCAAAGTGGAAACAACACGAATGCCCATCAACGGGTGAACGCATAAACAAAGTGTGGTAGAGCCATACAATGTAATACTTTACAGCAATAAAGAGAAATGAACGATCGGTACATGCCACTATGTGGGTAACCTCGAAAACATTTGTCTTAAGTGAAATAAGCCAGATAAGCAAGACCATTGATATGATGTGACTCCATTCATAGATGTCCAGAAAGGGCAAATCTATAGAGACAGAAAGGAAAGTCGTGGTTGCCTGGGGCTGGGGGTGGGGGTGGGAATGTGCAATGGATGCAGATAGGCACAAGAGAGTTTTGGGGAGTGACAGGACTGTTCTAGAAGTGCTTTGTGGTGACAGTGGCATGACTCTGTGCATTACTGGAAATCATTGAATTGTACACTCAAAATGGGTGAGTTTTACAGTATGTAAATTACATATCAACAAAGCTATTTTAAAAAAGAAAATAAAATGAAATCTCTTGCCTAAAGGTTTTTTGTTGTTGTTGTTGTTATTGTTGTCCTATGTCTAAAGGCTCTCCTCTCAAATTCACTTTGAGAATTATATGTTTCTTCACTTTTTAGATATATATTTCTATGAAAGATCAATGATGGGGTGCATGGGTAGCTCAGTTGGTTAAGCGTCTGCCTTTGGCTCAGGGTCCTGGGATCGAGCCCTGCATCGGGCTTCCTGCTCAGCGGGAAGTCTGCTCCCTCTCCCTCCTGGCTTGCGCACGCTCTCTCTCTCTCAAATAAATAAATAAATAAAATCTTTAAAAAAAAAAAAGATCAATGAAAATACCCATTGGTGTCCCAGTTAATACAAATGAAGGGTTATAAATAGCCTTATTTCTGCCCTGAGTAAGACCCAAAAGCGTTCATAACATTCTGACATTTTAAAGTGGTCTTCTGGGGGGTGCCTGGGTGGCTCAGTTGATTAAGTGTCTGCCTTCGGTTCAGGTCGTGATCCCAGAGTCCTGGGATCTAGTCCTGCATCAGGCTCCTTGCGCAGCGGGGAGCCTGCTTCCTCTCCTCCCTGCTTGTGCTCTCTCTCACAATCTCTGTATCTCTCTCTCTCTCAAATAAATAAATAAAATCTTAAAAAAATAAAGTAAAATAAGGTGGTTTTCTGGTCATGTTTGCAGACCCTTGGTTGTCTGACCCCATCACTGAGTAAACCGCACCAGCCCCAGGGATCTGTGCGCATCAGAGCAAGGGATAAATCCCACATTCATGTGGCGAGTAGGAATATATGAGTAAAATCTAACATGGTGGGGCACCTGGGTGGCTCAGTCGGTTAAGCGTCTGCCTTTGGCTCAGGTCGTGATCCCGGGGTCCTGGGATCGAGCCCTGCATCGGGCTCCCTGCTGGGCGGGAAGCCTACTTCTCCCTCTCCCCCTCCCCCTGCTTGTGTTCCCTCTCTCGCTGTGTCTCTCTCTGTCAAATAAATAAATAAAATCTTAGAACAAAACAAAACTTTAAAAATCTAACATTGTGATGCGGGGGATGGAGGAAGCATGAAATACTCCGATTGGTCTGTTTCCAGATGACCTGTCATTTCCATCTCCATGCAATCAGAGTACGGAGGTAGTTTCATCTTTGGTGGCTCCTAAATGGCCACCGCGGGTCCATCGGGTCCATCGCAGAGGTGAGGGCGGATGGAGCACTCTGAGTGGCCCAGCCCGGGTCACGTGCCCGTGCCTGTGGGGGGAGACAGGACACCAGGAGTGGCAGACCCACTGGAAACACATGGAAAAGCAAAAAGCAGTTCCCACAGAGGCAGTAAGAATGGTAGAAAGGCAGAAACGCCAGATAGCCATTATATTACCCCCTTGGGCGGAAAAATCCTAACAGGGCATGATGGCCCATGGGGGAGGGCAGCCAGCATGGACTTCAGAGTATGTAGGTGACAGTCTCACCAGTGTTCATAGGGAAATGCCTTCCTGGTTATATTCACATCCACTCTGGTCAGGGGCAGCAAGATTTTCCCTTTTTAAAGACAGTGCCATCCATGTCCACATCCTCTCTCTTCAGTCAAGAGGACTTACAAGTGTTGAGTGATTCTGGGAAAGCACGTGATCCAAAGGGGACGGTCACCAGATGGTCCACATGGGCAGGCAGCTCGGCATCTGCTGAGCCCCCTCGGCTCCTTAGCCCTCTGCTTATACGGGACTGGCCGTGCATAATTTTCAGGGCTCAGTGCAAAATGAAAATGTGGGGCCCCTTGTTCAAAATGTTATTAACAATTTCAAGGCGACAATGACAACAGATCTTCAAACCAAGCTCAGGATCTTTCCGAGCGTACCTCCTCTCCTCTGAGTCCCTCCTGCACCCCCTCCTCCTTCACCCCCACCCACACTCCTATCCAGGATTGAAAGCTAAAAAACAAAAAACCACCTTCCCTTGCAAGCTTAAATCCAAATGATCTCTGAGGCTGGAGAGCTCTAGGAGGAGAAAGAGAATCTTATTTTAAGAGTTTTATTAAAAAAGAAAAAAGTTTTATCCTTAAAGCGTGTCTCATGGTGTTTACGCTCATCCTTGCCCAGAAATAGCCCCAGTATCTTTCATGGGCCTTGGGTTGAAAATATCAAGTATTTGATAGAGCATCCCAATCACTAGGACTTCCACTGTGGGATGGTATTCCATAACTATTTATTGAGCCCTTATTATGTGACTAAGCACTGTCCTAAACACTTAAATATGTGTCTTCCTTACCATCCTCACAACAACTCTGTGAGCCGGACACACAGGCAGTACCTAGTTTTCAAGAAAAAAACTGAGACCAAGAGATATTCAGCAAATCGTTCCAGGCCAGACAGCTACTAAGGGGCAGAGCTGGGATCTGAATGGTGTCTGATAGTGAGCTCTTTCTGTTATACCAAACAATGCCTCATCATTCCATTTCTGACCCCACAGAATCCTGGAGACTGAACATAGGACGAATGAAGGCATTATTATCTTAGGATATTCATGTCTTTTACAGTGCTCTAATTCCATTAAACCCGATCAACTTTGAAGGTTATCATGGGAAAAAAAAATCAAAGATGGGCCAACCACAGTGCTTTGGGTGAGGACCAATGTCAAACCCTACTAGATGACCCGTTGTTCTAGGTATTTGTGGGTTCAGAGATAAGATCTGTGAAGCCTGAGCTGCTAATCTCCCTGAAAAAAATCGAATGTGCGATCAGTAGAAATAAATGCAAAGCATCCTGCAGAGGAAGGGTGGGTCGGAGATTGCTTTAGGACAGTGGAGAAAGAGGCTGTGCTAAAATAGTGGAAACTCACCCAGTTCTCCTTAAAACACTGCACAGGTCATTTATTCTACCAAGTGTATTGAGTACGAATTTCTACAAGCCAGGCATGGTCCAGGGTGAAGGTACGGGAAACACTAGGCATGCTAGTGCCCAGCTCAGAAGCCTTCCGTGGCCCCCACTGCCTGCAGGATAAATACCAACCCCCTCCCTGGCATGCAAGGCCTCCCCTAACCTGACTTCCTCCCGTCTTGCAGAGGGAATGCACACAGCACAGGGAAAACTGGAGAAGGGGAGAGATCATCCAGGGAGAGCTGAATTTAAAAAGTGAAGTCAGGCGTTAGGATGGGGAAGTGTCTCCTGCCTGTCACACCCAGGTTAACAGCGGATCCTCTTTGTGGCCGGGCTAACTTCACTCTCCTGGGGACCATTTTTCCTCCCTGACTACCGGAGCCACAGACTTCCCTGAGAAGGGGATCATGTGCCTCACCAGAGTCTCAGACACCCAAACGTGTGCCCCTTTGGAGGGGGGCTAAGTTCAGCTGTGAAGTCTAGGCTTCCCCCACCTCCAATCTGGCATGACCCAGAGAGTGTCCCTGCCCATCCGGCCCCCTCCCTCTCCAAAGTAAATGCTGCAGAGTGAGTAACGCTGTAATTACTGGGTGGGACTGGTCCCCTCAATTATAGACCTATCCTCACTCTGTAGGTTCAGCCAGTTTCTCAGAGAGAGGCATCTACCCACCCATTGCCGGGCTTCATCAATCTTAACGGGATCTCCATGACACCTCTGAGCCTCCTACCCAGCCAAGTTCTTAGGAGGCTCAAACCCTTTCTTTCTTTCTTTTTTTTTTTTTTTTTTAATATTTTATTTATGAGGCGCCTGGGTGGCTCAGTCGTTAGGCGTCTGCCTTCGGCTCAGGTCATGATCCCAGGGTCCTGGGATCGAGCCCCGCCTCGGGCTCCCTGCTCAGCGGGAAGCCTGCTTCTCCCTCTCCCACTCCCCCTGCTTGTGTTCCTTCTCTCGCTTTGTCTCTCTCTGTCAAATAAGTAAATAAATAAAATCTTTAAAAAAATAAATATTTTATTTATTTGTCAGAGAGAGAGAGAGAGAGAGAGAGCACAGCAGGGGGAGTGGCAGGCTCCCTGCTAAGCAAGGAGCCCCGATGCGGGACTCAACCCCAGGACCCCGAGACCATGACCTGAGCTGAAGGCAGATGCTGAACCAACTGAGCCCCCCAGGCGCCCCTCAAACCCTTTTTTGTCTCAGACAAACCTTCATTTATTAAAAACTTTTGGTGCCGTGTATGCCAACCATGAAATATCCCGGAGCAAACTTGACACTGTGATTCAGTTGTGCAAAACGAGCAAGTTTCTTTGTTTCCTTCCATTCTTCTATCTAGATCTGACACTCCCTTTCTGGTTCAGGAAATTTTACCTGTTAATGATAACCTAGTCTCTTCTGATCTCAAATAGTCTTTTTCCAGGAAACGGAGTGACTAGAACTCTTTCCCTCAGCTCTGAGCCTTTTCCATGATGGATGCAGGGAACGTGTCAGAATGCTCAACAGTAGGGTGGGAAGACTGTGAAGTCTGTGGGACCTCAGTGTAGGGGGGTTTCATTCCTCTTGTCTTTGAGCAGGGACTGGGGCTAGGGTGAATGCTGACCCTGCATTTGCACTACCCTGAAATTTTCTGTCCCACGTACCTCCCTCGCCTGACCTTAGTCCTGGCCCTGCTTTGCAAGTGGGCTTCTGTGCTTGCTGCTTTTCGCCGAGGAGTGGCAGGTCTGTGCTGGTCTGGACTGCGTTCGTTCCTGGATTTCCTGCTGGAAGCCATTCCCCATGACAATGGGTCCTGTTCGTGTTCCTGTGATCGCTTTTGCTTCTTCCCAACCCCAGACTTCGAATGATCCATAGTAACCTTGGCACCCCCCCAACCCTGGGAAGCGGGGGATTGTTGTAGACCCCGGGGGATTTTTCCTATAGCAGTCAGGACTCTGGGAGGCTGCCCTCGAGGCCACCCTCACCCCAGATCTTCCCTCAGTCTTGGTTAAGCTACCATTCCCATGCCACTCTGATGTGGTACCAGGCCAAAGTGGGTTTCTCTAAGAGACCTGCAATCTCCCTAGGCTGTGTTATGCTAAATGAATACCACCTCCAACTCTCTCAGATTCCCCAAAACTGTGCTGGCGATTCCTACAACTCACTGTCCTTTGCTACTTCCTCCAGGAAGTAAGAGTGAGTAATCTAATCTCTTACCTCACTTCCTCTTTCTCTCCCTCCTCCTCCCAGCCCAGATGGAACTTCTACTTCTCCATCCTGTCTGGTAGGAATCCCCACTCCCCATTACGTCATAACTGTTTTCTTCCAGCTCAGTAGTTCCCAAAGCATGGTCCCCAGACCAGAACATCAGCATCACCCAGGAACTTGTAAAAAAAAAAAAAAAAAAGCAAACTCTTAGGGCCTAAACCTTCTGAATTGGAAAGTCTGGGGGGTGAGGCACAGCAATTTCTATTTTGATAAGCTCTCCAGGGGGTTCTGATGCACACTCAAATTTGAGAACCACTGCTTTAGGGTCTGAATCAATGGTTCTCCATCCTGGCTGCATTAGGATCACCTGGGAGCTTTTAAAATGTATTGATGGCTAAGCCCCATCACGGACCAATTAAATTTGAGGCCCATGAAGAGACACAGTCAAAATCTACCCAGCCCAGTCTAGATCAGCAAACTTCCCAGATGACCCACAGACACGTAAGCACGATTGTTGTTTCAGGTGACTACGTTTCGGGGGTGGTTTATTATGCAGCAGTAGCTAACTGATACACAGCACGCATAGGAACATCTGCTGAGATGGTGATGGATCTCTTTTCTTTCCTCAAACCTAGCCCTCACTTCCGTTCCATGCCTGCTCTCCTAGCTGCTCCAGCCACCAGAAGCAGACCCTGGCATAGGTCCCCAGAAGTAGGTCCCTACTTCTCTGCCCTAGCCTTGGCAAGGGAACCCGACTGATGGCTCCCAACAGGTGCTGGCCAATAGAAATATAATGCAAGCCACATATTTAATTTTAAATTTTCTACTAGCCACCTTTTTGAGAAGGTGAAAAGAAACAGTGAAATTAATTTTAACAATATACTGTATTTTATGACATAATTTCCTTATGTATTTTACATGTTTTCTTTAACCCAGTATATCCAATGTACTGTCATTTCAACATGTGGCACTAGGGACATTGCAAGTGTTGACGAGCCACATGTGGCTAGTGGCACGCATATTGGATAGAGCAGCTCCATGCAGATCCCTACATATGTCCCTTCCAGAGTAAGAATGACAGCAGGACTAAGAAGCAGAAGGAGCTGAGTCTCTGCCAACCCCACATCATACCAAGTCTTGACATGAGAACAATTACGCCCAGCATGCAGCCGGTTGTAAGACATCTGCTCCTGCTGTCCCCCAACACTTCTTCCCGTTCTGCCTAACTCAGCTCAAGTGACACCACCTCCATGAAGCCTTCCTTGAATGCCCGTAGCACTAACTTCAGAATTCTAAAATAGCTCTTAATAGCCTATCCCAGGGGTACCTGAGCGGTTCGGTCATTAAGCGTCTGCCTTTGACTCAGGTCATGATCCCAGGGTCCTGGGATGGAGCCCTACGTTGGGCTCTCTGCTCAGCAGGGAGTCTGCTTCTGCCTCTGCCCCTCCCCCTGCTTGTGCTCTCTCTCACTTGCTCTCGCTCACCATCTCCCTCTCAAATAAATAAATAACATCTTTTTAAAAATTGCTTTAAATCCTGCCTGGGGAAAAGAGCAAGAATACACTGTGCATGGCCAACTCAAAAACATCTGTCCGTGTCCTCCACAATAGCCTGTTCCATTTTTTTTTTTTAAGATTTTATTTATTTATTTGACAGAGAGAGACATGGCGAGAGAGGGAACACAAGCAGGGGGAGAGGGAGAGGGAGAAGCAAGCTTCCCGCGGAGCAGGGAGCCCGATGCAGGGCTCGATCCCAGGACCCTGGAATCATGACCTGAGCTGAAGGCAGACACTTAACAACTGAGCCACCCAGGCACCCCTAGCCTGTTCCACTTTAAAAGCACAAGGTATGGCAATGTTCTGGAGTTCCTGGAGCCTACAATAAATGGTACCAGTTATAGAGCTAATGCCCCAAATCTGTTGGAAGCCAGGCTGGGGAATCACTGTGCCATTCTGATGTCTGCTTTTTAAGAAAGTATTCTCTCTGAATGGAACTCATTCTCTCTTAGAAAGTGTTAAATCTTTAGGGGCTCCTCAGCAGAGGTAGTCCCAGAATTTTTACACAAGGAAGGGCTTGGGTCTCTGGAAGGAAGGATGACTTGAAGATGAAGATGTTTCAATACTACATCAGATTAAGACAATGTCAGGGCGCCTGGGTGGCTCAGTCAGTTAAGCATCTGCCTTTGGCTCAGGTCATGATCCCGGGGTCCTGGGATGGAACCCCGTGTCAGTCTCCCTGCTCAGCAGGGAGTCTGCTCCCTCTCCCTCTCCCTCTCCCCCGCCCCCACCCGCTGGTGCTCTCTCTTTCAAATAAATAAATAAAATCTTTTTTTTTAAAGGCCAATGTCGATTGGTCATATTAAAGCACGGGCTGATGGAAATGGAGGGATGGGGAAGACTAAAACTCCCCAGGGCTGTCCCCCTGGAGGCACCACTGGTTTTCAGGTCTCAGGAAAGGAAACCACAGGCTATTGTGAGGACGGAATTTGGGGGTCAGTGTTGGTCTCAACCAACGTAGGAGAATTTTAGAACATCAGAGCTGGCTGTCTGTCGCATGACACAAAATGGGTGTTTCAGAAATAGTTGTTGAAAGTTTAGTAGGAATTGACTTGGGTTGGGGTTTTGCTCATCTTTTTGATGCCACTGAGACCGGGGATCTGGGAATGCCTGAAACTTAGTGCTGTCAATTTCCTTACACCCCCTTCCTACTCCACCCAGCTCTCAGATTTCCTTAGGGAGCCAAATACAAGGAACTGAGGCTAGACTGGAATCGAGACATTTCTTTATCAAGAGTTGACCCTGAACCTAATAATCACCAATAGAAGTCCCTTAAAAAAGTTAGATCAGAGGGCGCCTGGGTGGCTCAGATGGTTAAGCATCTGCCTTCGGCTCAGGTCATGATCTCAGGGTCCTGGGATCGAGTCCCGCATCGGGCTTCCTGCTCCTTGGGAGCCTGCTTCTCCCTCTGCCTCTCTCTCTCTCTCTGTCTCTCATGAATAAATAAATAAAATCTTTAAAAAAAAAAAAAGTTAGATCAGAGCACTCAGTTTGAACATTAGACTAAAACAGGCTTCCTAGCTCCCTACCTCCAATCCATGAATATAAATCTTGAGGTCTTACCAAACTTAATACAGAGCGCAATCAAATGGCCACCAGTTTCCCAGTAGGAAAGCATGAGAGTTCAGGCAAGCACTAGATTGGAGCCCTGCCCAGCCTCGTGAAGCGGGGAGAGGAGGCAGAACAGGGCTGCAGCTATGGCAACATAGTGACCCCCTCCCACTAGTGAGGCATGGACCAGAGAATGTCCTGGACCCTGAAGGAACCAGCTAGCACCTTCCCCTTGGAGAGGAGCTAAAAGATTGATGGGCTGTGGGTGGTTAGGCATGAGGACTGAAGAGTCCTCTTTGCCTATGTAAACGAATAAATAACCTCTCAGCACCATCCAATCCCCCCTCCTCCACTTTACAAGAGAAAACTGAGATCCCCAAAGGGGAAGTGGCTAGCCCACAGTCATACAACGGGAACACTGGCCCCCCAGAAGGAGAAAATGGGTCTGTGATTTCTGATTCAGAGCTTAGGTGGATTCT
The DNA here is from genome assembly GCF_011800145.1 of Mirounga leonina. NCBI lineage: Eukaryota > Metazoa > Chordata > Mammalia > Carnivora > Phocidae > Mirounga > Mirounga leonina. Next base: position 35,649,531 of record NW_023270453.1, read on the forward strand.
CTTCCCAGATGGATGCACACAGCCTTCAAGAACTATGAATTCTGGGAAAGAATGACAGGGACTCAAGTATAACCAACTATCCTAGAAAGGGAAGCAACACTCCTCCTGGCCAGAACAGGATCACATGGCTACCCCTAGGTGCAAAGGAGTCTGGGAAAGCAGGGAATGGATTGCCCGATTGACTGGCTTAGTGATTAACCATGATCCATAGTCTAAGTCCACTCCTACCTGGAACAAATTCACAGTATGCAAAGAAGTGGGGGGGGGGGATGGGCAATTTGTAAGTAACATTGTCCAACCCAGTGCTAATATTATGTTCATATTACAAATGTAGAGCCCGATACTAGAGAAGCAGAAGGAATTTGCCTAAGATCACAGCTAATCAATGATCAAATCACATTTCTTCCTTGATTCCCGAGTCTGAACTCTTAGCTGCAATGGATCACTGACTTCCAGAAAGAAAACAAAAATATGAGACCCTTCGAAATGTCAGAATCATACTTTGCAAAGCTATGCCAATCTTCTTTAAATAATATGTTGAAAGGTACTTGAAATTTATACACATTTTTCATTCAAAGCCACAAGAGATCATCTTTTCTTCACAATAAAGGCTTATAGGATGAGTGATCGGCACAACCACAGCAGGTGCCATTCACATGGAGCCTGCATTAACAGCACCCTCAAAGTTGTGCAGTGCACAACCTGCCCAGCCACAGATGTTAAACCGTGCTAAATTTACCCTGCATGGTCTCTAATTTCTTCATCTGCAAATTGAGCTGGTGGTTCTAGAATGATTCTGAGGTCCCCTGTGAGAGCCTAGGATACTGTGACAAACCATGTGTATTCACACAGGAGGATAATAAACAGGCAAGAACACAAAGTGTCTTTTGCCTTCCCAGGAAGACTTGCTGTTGCTTTACCAATGTACAGAATGGAGATGGCTCTGAAATTTCCCATATTGCCCATAAGACAGCCTTTTAGAATGTAGAACACCCTTGTCAACAATCCAGAACTGTCTCGAGCTTCATTCGTCAGAAACAAAAGTACGTACTTCCAATCATGTGAAAGTATTCCTTCCTCCTCCTCAGACTGACAGCGAATACGGCGCTGATCCCTGAAGGACACTATTTATGGGCATTATGCCCGCTATGAATCGGCGTGACCTTTCTCCCTCCAATCTGTTTAGTCTCCAGAGGGATAGGCCCTCTTATTACATTTTCCCAGCCTGGAGTTGAGCTCCACAGGCAACCTCCTGTCATTCGTTTGTCTGATGGGTATTATTTCTTCTAGAATCTAATTAGGATCTTTTAAAGGATTCAGCCTCAGAGTGCGGGAATTAAATATGACTCAGAATGTGTGCTTCCCAAAGCCAGGCGAAAAGTGAGATGATCATTCATTTGATTTATTTGTACATTATTCAGCCTACAAACCCTACAAGCCTGACAGTACACCTTTTTTTTTTTCTTTTTTCTTTCTTTCTTTCTTTTTTTTGGGTGCCAACCTATGCTGGGAGTTAGGCAAGTGGATAGAAATGGATGATCTCTCTCCACCTTGGAATCATTTAGCTACATATCACATGTATGCTACCATGGGTCGAACTTTCCCCTTTCCTTTCCCTCTTTTCTTAGGTCAAAGAAGATTTCACTCCACAGCCCCTCTGCAGCTAGGTGATGCCATGGAATTAATTTTAACCAAAGGACTGTAGCAGACACGACCAAGGTCTTTAAGAAGCAGGCTACAAGCTTCAGTTCTCTCTTACCATTGTTTTGGGGACCAAGAATGCAGAGGTTGAGGTGTATGAACATCTGTCAGCCTGAGTCTCTGAGTGACTGACTGGTGCAGAGCCCCAGCCCTCCCCCTACTCCCCTAACTTAGATAGGTAGCAGGGATAAGAAATAAACCTCTGTTTTCTGAAGCCACTGAGATTCAGGGACTCATTTATTACGACAGCATAACTTAGCTTCATCTGACTAGTTGAAAATCTAGACTTTTACACCATTTAAACTGGTGGTGTTGGATTTGGGGAGAATAGTTATATACTTCATTTATCTGGTAAATGTTTGCAGAGACCTACTGGATTCCAGATACCATGCTGGGGTTACAAAAATGACTAAAAGATCTCTCTGCCCTCATGGGGCCCATGACCTGATGGCAATAATACATCACAATACCTGGCACATAGTAATTGATCGATAAACAATTCCAAGTGAATTCTTTAGTTTTGATGAGTGCACCACAGTTTTGTAAAATGTTAACATCAGGGAACTAGGTGAAGGGTATACTAGAACTCTCTATACTATCTTTGCAACCTTTGTGTAAATATAAAATAGTCCAAAATAAAAAGATTTTTAAAAAATCAGTGCTAATGTTTTTCAGGTACTATATGTGAGGTGAGTACGTGGAGGCTTGCCACATAAAATACAAGAAGCCCCGTTAAATTTGAATTTCAGAGAAACAACTTTTTTTAGAGTAAATATGTCCCAAATATTGCATGATATATATTTATACTAAAAAAAATTTATCGTTCATCTGAAATTCAAACTCAACCTGGCTGTTTTGCATTTTTATTTGCTAAATCCAGCAAGCTTCTCCAGATGTACTATTGATAAAGAAGCATGAGTAAATCTTATTTTAGGGGCACTTGGCTGGCTTAGTTGGTAGAGCGTGCAACTCTTGATCTCGGAGTCGTGAGTTTGGGCCCCATATTGGGTATAGAAATTACTTAAAAATAAAATCATTTTCTTTATAAGATCTTATTTATTTTTTTAAAGATTTTTATTTATTTATTTGACAGAGAGAGACACAGCAAGAGAAGGAACACAAGCAGGGGGAGCGGGAAAGGGAGAAGCAGGCTTCTGTGTGCGGGGCTTGATCCCAGAACCCTGGGATCATGACCTGAACCGAAGGCAGACGCTTAACGACTGAACCACCCAGGCACCCCTTAGAAATAAAATCTTAAAAAAAAATCTTATTTTATCATTTAAAATGTAGATTTTAACATGTGATAATTAAAATGAAAAGCATCATTGCACATTTCACTTATTTGATATTAATTAATTATAATGGTGAGACATTCTATATGAACGAGTGATTAAAGTAGTTCATGAAAAAAAGAGGAGGAAGAAAGGAAGGAAAGAATGACTGGGTAAATAAATAAATGAGCAAGTGAGTGAATAAATGAGTGGTATGTGTCCCCAAATTCCAAAAGAGAAAAATTTACAAATATTAGAAATATGATAGGGCTCTCTCTAAAATACCTGCAATCCAGGATGCCTGGGTGGCCCAGTCAGTTAAACGTTCGACTCTTGGTTTCGGCTCAGCTCATGATCTCAGGGTGGTGAGATCGAGCCCTGTGTTGGGCTCTGCACTGGGATGGAGCCTGCTTGAGAGACTCTCCTCCCCTCGCTCTCTGCCCCTCCCCCCACTTGCACATGCGCTCTCTCTTTCTCTCTAAAAATAAAGTACCTGCAATCCACCTTGTAAATTGAGACAGATTGGGATAAATTGGGAGTCACAGCTGTGTCCGTTAAGGATGGCATCAATGTTGCAAGTCTTTAATCAGGAAGGAAATGAGGGGTGCCTGGCTGGCTCACTTGGTAGAGCATATGACTCTTGATCTCAGGGTCATGGGTTCAAGCTCCACATTGGGTGTAGAGATTACCAAAGATAATAAATAAATAAATAAACTTAAAAAAAAAAAAGAAGAAGAAGAAGGAAAAGAATCCCAGGAGCACCATGGAAACCATTCTGAAAATGTCACTTTAGGCTCACTCCCTCGCCCAGCCCTCCTACTACTTTGTTCAAGAAACCTGTGTATCCCCCTCTCCCCAAAAAGATAATCAGTGCTTTGCTCATGATTTTACATCCAAAATTTAATATAAAAATTTTCAAAGATATCAGGAAGTCTAAAGAATTTTGCAGTGATCACATAGGTTCTACATTAATACTTTACCTGCTTTATCGAGAATCTGTTTCCATCTGTTGATCCATCTTGAGGTTTGATGCATTTCGAAGAAAGTTCAATTATTATTTTACTTCCTCCTAAATACTTCAGCAAGATTATCATTCCCTAGAGTTCAATATTTGTTTATAGGTGAAATTACATACAGTGATTTGCACAGATTTTAAGTACACTGTCCAGTGGGTTTTGACAAAGGAACACAGCTGTGCAACCCAACCCCCTCTCAAGATACGGAATATCACCAGCACCCCAGAAAGTGCCCAAGTTCACGCTTTGCTCACCTCTCCTGATCTACCTTAGTAAAAATACTCCATGGGTAAAATTAAACACAAATGCATGTAGTTCTAAATTAACAACTCAGGGCACCTGGGTGGCTCAGTCTTTTAAGCGTCTGCCTTCGGCTCAGGTCATGATCTCAGGGTCCTGGGATGGAGTCCCATGTCAGGCTCCTTGCTCAGTGGGGAGTCTGCTTCTCCCTCTCCCTCTGTCCCTCCCCACCCCTTGTGCTCTCTCTCTCAAATCAATCAATCAATCAATCAATCTTGCCTTTAAAAAAATAATAATAAAATAAAATAATAACTCAAAGTCTCCCAAGCTGTGGATGGCAAGCTGCGGGGTGGGGGTTGTGGATTACTGTGGGTCCCAGAAGTTCTGAGGGTTCTGGGCAAATCTCTGCTTTGAAAAGCATCCTGCCATCTGTTCTTTTGTTCTCATACTCAGGAGGATACAATTGAAATAAATAATGGAGAGGGAGGTTACTTCCTCTATCCCTATGTTTGCAGACTTTGGTACTTTGTTATAAATAAGTACTACACCACCTGCCACATCATGGCCCCACAGTGAGGCCATTCACCCTCCCATCCAGGTTGTTAAGTATGTCAGGTCCTTTCTTATAACACACAACCATTCAACAAGCATTGGTCCAGCTATCACCTCCAGGCCAAGTCTGGGATGAAGGTGGAGGGTGCAGGAGTGACTCTGACATGATCCCTAGCATCTAGTATCTTCAGTCTAGTATGGGGACAGACACTCGGGTCCCCCGGTATATCCCAGCTCCTGGCACAGTGCCTGGTGCTAAGTCAGAGCACAGATACTGCTGACTGGTTCAGTGTATGCGTGACCTCATTCATTCAAGATACACTTACTGAGCACCTGCTATGACCTAGGCACTGTGGATGCATCAGTGAACAAAACAGACCAAAAAAAAAAAAACCTGTTGTGTGCATATACCAGAGTGGGGGTGGGTGACAATACGCACATAAATCAGCAAATACATGAGGGAACACGAGCAGGGGGAGTGGGAGAGGGAGAAGCAGGCTTCCCGCCAAGCAGGGAGCCCCATGCGGGGCTCTATCCCAGGACCCTGGGATCATGACCTGAGCCGAAGGCAGACGCTTAACGACTGAGCCGCCCAGGCACCCCAAGATTTTATTTATTTTTGACAGAGAGAGAGTGTACAAGCAGGGGAAGAAGCAGGCAGAGGGAGAGGGAGAAGCAGGCTCTCCGCTGAGCAGGGAGCCCGATGTGGGACTCGATCCCAGGACCCTGGGATCATGACCCGAGCCGAAGGCAGACGCTTAACAACTGAACCGCCCAGGCGCCCCGGGGTTGCAATTTTAAAGAGAGTGATCAGGAAGCCTTGCTCAGTGACAGCTATGCACAGACCTACACGAGGCCCGCTGTACAGGAAAGTGTGAATAAAGGAATACGTGTGTCCTTCTGGAAGGGCTACCCCAACAAAATACCACAGACTGGGGTGTGGGGCGGGGGCGGGTTAAACAACAGAAATTTCTTTCTCAAAGTTCTAGAAGTCCAACATCAGGGGCGCCTGGGTGGCTCGGTCGTTAAGCGTCTGCCTTCAGCTCAGGTCATGATCCCAGGGTCCTGGGATCGAGCCCCGCATCGGGCTCTCTGCTCAGCGGGAAGCCTGCTTCTCCCTCTCCCACTCCCCCTGCTTGTGTTCCCTCTCTCACTATGTCTCTCTCTGTCAAATAAATAATAAAAAATCAAAAAAAAAAAAAAAGTTCAACATCAAGGTGCCGGCAGGGTTGATTTCTCCCGAGGTCTCCCTCCTTAGTTGCAGATGACCACCTTCTCGCTATCCTCACATGATTTTCTCTCTGCCTGTGTTGTCTGGGCCCTAACCTCTTCCACTCAGGAAGTCACACAACCCATACGATTTCATTTTACCTTAATTATCTCTTTAGAAGCCCTATGTCTAGGGCGCCCGGGTGGCTCAGTCGTTAAGTGTCTGCCTTCGGCTCAGGTCATGATCCCAGGGTCCTGGGATCAAGTCCCACATCGGGCTCCCTGCTCGGCAGGAAGCCTGCTTCTCCCTCTCCCACTCCCCCTGCTTGTGTTCCTGCTCTCGCTATCTCTCTCTCTGCCAAATAAATAAATAAATAAATCTTAAAAAAAAAAAAAAAGAAGCCCTATGTCTAGATACAGTTACATTGAGTGGTAGGACTTCAATATATGAATTTGAGGAGGTGAATACAATTCAGTCCATAACAGTGAGTGAATGAATGAATGAATGAATGAAGAATGAACTAGTCCTCTGCTTTGTTTCTGGGCAGGAGAGTGAGGGTGGTCAGAGAAACACAGAGACTGAAGGAACAGGGGACAAGGGACAAATAGGAGCGATATTAGGAGAAAAGCCAGGGATTTGACGTGTGTTGGTTTTTCAAATCCCTCTTGGCCAATTCAAATGTGCTTTTTTGGGGCTCCTGGGTGGCTCAGTCAGGTAAGCATCTGCTTTCGGCTCATCATGATCTCAGGGTCCTGGGCTCGAGTCCCGAGTTGGGCTCCCTGCTCAGCGGGAAGCCTGATTCTCCCTCTGTCCTCTGCCTCCTCCCCACTGCTCATACTCTGTCTCTCCCTCTCTCTCAAATAAATAAATAAAATCTTTCCTAAAAAATGTGCTTTTTTTCTGGTTCTGACTCTTAACTATTTCCGGAGACGGTTTTACCGACTGCTAGCTTGCAGCAACATGTGCCTGAGGAAAGCTCTGAACATGAACCCAGAAGAGCTGGGTTCTGAATCTTCTCTGCTGGGTGACCTTAAGGAAGTCACTTAACCTCTCTGAACCTTCTTTGCTTCATCCATAAAATGGAGACGAGAACCCTCCCCCTCACAGAACTGCCAGAGAAGTGAAGTGACTGATGAGGGCTCATAGCAATAGGGCTTTGTAAACAGGAAATGTAATATAAATAAAAACAGAAGGTATTACTGTGAAGCTTGCGGTGAAAACCACTGCAGATAGCTCATAGCTGGGACCTTCCGGCCATTTCAAAGAAAGCTTATTTATTAAATTCCAGCCCCTGTCCTGGTTGTTTCCCCTCAACTCCCCCGCTCCTCCCACCCCCCCAGGGCAATCAGAGAGTGTGGGGCTGGGAACAGGGAAAGCTTATGAAAAGGGGCAGAGGTGTTGATCCCACCTGAGGCGGAGAGCTGGCCATGCCTGCCTCATCGAGGATTCTTTATAACATAGATATACAGCTACAGATGTAGATATATACAAAAGCTGGAGCTATTTAATGTATGCAACTTGATGTGTTTGGAGACAAGTAAGTATATGCCACTGAAACTGTCAACACTACCAAGGCGTAAACTGACCCATTGCGTCCAAAAGCTGCCTCCCATCCCTTCTCTTCTTTTCCTTCTATGGTAAGAACACATAACATATGATCTACCTCTCAGCAGATTGTTAAGTATATGATACAAAACTGCTTAGCATAGGCCCCATGCTGGACAAAATAGATCTCCAGAACTTATGTATTTCGCATAACTGAAACTCTTACCCTCTGACCAACATCTCCCCCTTTCTCCTTTCCTCTAGCCCCTGGCAGCCACCATTCAACTCTCTGTTTCTATCGGTTTGACTATGTCAGATTCCACACGTAACTGAGATCATGCAGTATTTGACTTCCTGGGTCTGCCTTATTTCAATTAGCATAACGCCCTCCAGGTCCATTCACGTTTTTGCAAATGGCAAGATTTCCTTCTTTTTTAAGGCTGAATAATATTCCACCATATCTATATTTATATATCTCACACATTTTCTTTATCATCAAGGATTCTTGGCATAGAGAGCTGACTTTGATGGGTACTGTCTTTGTCAGATTCTATGCTAAACCCTCCCCAAGCATCAATTTGTTAAGTCCTCACAGTACCCTCTGAGGTTGGGGCCATTATCTACCCATTTTTCAGATGAAGAAACTGAGGCCCAAAGGAGTTAAATTGCCTAGAGTCATATGGCTCTTAGGAGGCCGAATTGAGCCTGAATCAGCTACTTGGTTAACTTTAACCTACACCCCCCCACACAATTGCACCAAAGGCCCTAAGTTGTACCTGGCACTTCAGTGTTAAAGATATTTAAGGTGTCTAAATTCTCCTGTTTGAATCCCCGCTCTGGCATTGCCCAGCTGTGTGACCTTGGGCAACTTACTTACCTTCTCAGAGGACCATCTGGACCACCTATCAACTCTACTACTGCCCAAGTGGGGGTTGGGGGTTCGGGACAAGAAAATAATTATCTCAGCTAAAGATGTGCCATTTTCCTTTGATTAGAAAACAAAAAATTATGTGAAGCATCGTGTTCCCCTTTTTGCTTTGACAGCCAGAAAGCTCAGAGCTAAATTTAATAATTATTGAGAGTAACTGAACGAATCTGGGCTGTCTTCCTTTATGTCATGTGCATTTTAAATGTTTTGTTTTTTTAAAGATTTTATTTATTTATTTGACAGAGAGAGACACAGCGAGAGAGGGAACACAAGCAGGGGGAGTGGGAGAGGGAAAAGCAGGCCTCCCGCTGAGCAGGTAGCCCAATGTGGGGCTCGATCCCAGGACCCTGGGATCACGAACTGAGACGAAGGCAGACGCTTAACGACTGAACCAAGGGCGCCCCCATTTTAAATGTTCTGTTCTATTGACTTCATTGTTCCTGTAACATTTAGAGTTCGTGTAAAAAAATGGTTAATGCAGCCGCTTGAAAAATAAGCAAGGTAGAAATGAGCAAGACATATTATGTAGTTATAGTTTAAAACAGTGCATTTGAAATCAAAGCACTCCCTTGACTTGAATTTTAGACAAAGATAAAAGACACTGAGATACCGGAAATTAATTTCAACGTGGAATTAGTTTAGATGAAGCATTTGGGAGGAAAAAATTGTAAATCGTCACAGAGCCGGTCAATCCTGTTTGCAGGCAGAGGGAGGTCAGCTCCAGCTCCCGGGGCCCCACCAGGGCCAGCACTCAGCTAGTTGAGTCCCAGCTCGCAGATGAGCCGAGGCCTGCCCCATGTTCCCGTGCCTCGAGGGACTTCCTGTTTATCTTCCCAGATCGTGTGTCCACTTGTGCAAGATGTGAATCCGCAACAGAAGCCGAGATGACAGGAGCTATTTCTGTACGTCAAGTTCGCTGTTAAACATGCTGGGGGTGAAGGAAATTTACATTTAAATGAAACTTCGATCACGTTCCCATTGTCTGGCCTCTCCAGAAAGAGAATCTGCGGGGTGAAAGAGAGAGTGTGTATGTGTCTACATCCAAATGCAGTATTCGGTCTACACAGGCCGTTACAAGGGTTCTCCTCTGGTGCTGGTGTAGCAGCCAAAAGATTGGAAACAATATAAAGTTAATTGGTGGGAACTGGTAACACGACGTGCCCACATGATGGGAAAGGATGCAGGTGTTACTAAAGAAGGAGAACACAACCCCTTTGGAAAATAGTTTGGCGGTATCCAGTATATCTCAACATACACCTGGTCCAGGTTTCTCATCCTCTCTCTTGGAAGACAATCCAGGGGCGCCTGGGTGGCTCAGTCGTTAAGCGTCTGCCTTCAGCTCAGGTCGTGATCCCAGGGTCCTGGGATCGAGCCTCGCATCGGGCTCCCTGCTCGGCGGGGAGTCTGCGTCTCCCTCTCCCTTTCCCTGAGTCCCTCCCCCTGGTCAAGCTCTCTCTCTTTCTCTCAAATAAATTTTTAAAAATCTTTAAAATAAAATCTTTTAAATCTTAAAAACCCTCATAAACATAACGTTTAGCTAAAGAAGCTAAACAAAAAACACAAAAAGAGTACATATTATTGGGGCCTGGGTGGCTCTGTCGATTAAGCATCTGACTCTTGATTTCAGCTCAGGTCATGATTTCGGGTCATGAGATTGAGCCCTGAGTCAGGCTCCACACTGGGCATGGAGCCCGCTTAAGATTCTCTTTCTTCCTCTCCCTCTGTCCCTCCCTGCCTACAAAAAAAAAAAAAAAAAAGGTACATATTATTTATAAATCCATTTTGGTTGGGAGAGGGGAGGGGTAAGCGGGGGGGGGCGCGGTTCTCTGATGAGAGTAACATTCTGTTTCTGGATTGAAGTAGTGATTTCTTAGGTGTTTTTCACTTTGAAAATTCATTGTGCTATGCACTTTTCTATAATTATGATATCATTCGATAAATTTTTTTTTTTTTAGATTTTATTTATTTGCGAGACAGAGAATGAGAGACAGAGAGCATGAGAGGGAGGAGGGTCAGAGGGAGAAGCAGACTCCCCGCCGAGCAGGGAGCCCGATGCGGGACTCGATCCCGGGACTCCAGGACCATGACCTGAGCCGAAGGCAGTCGCTTAGCCAACTGAGCGACCCAGGCGCCCTCGATAAAATGTTTTTTTATGAGGCATATCTAGATGGGTTGATATGGAAAGATCTCCAATATACATGGTAAGTGGAAACAAAGCAAGGTGAAGACTGAGCATATCATGATTCTGCTTGTAAAGGATATTACACAGCACAGGGAAAGCACACGCATTCCCCGTGGGAGTGTAAATTGTGAATCACTGCAGAGTACCCCCGGCCCTCAATGACCCTAATGTTGCCCACACCCTGTAACTCAGCACGTCTGGACCCCAGGGATGTGCTAGAGAAACTCCTGCCCATTGCCTAAGGAGACCCAGACAGGAATACTCACTACAGTGATGCTGGGATAGTGGACCGAAGCTCAGAGATTTTAAGTAACTTGCTGAAAATCACACAGCTTGTGAATCAGAAAGCCAGGATCTGATCCCAAGTGCCTGAGGGCTGCCCTGAGGGCTCTAACTCTCCGGCACTTTCTGCTGTCCTGCACGGGGTGGAGGGTCCCACCAGGGCTGGCTAAGAGCCCTGGGGCCTGAGCTGCTGGTGCTCACAGGAGGCGGCCTTCAGAGCGGGAGCGAGCGCGGCCCCCCTACACGAGCTGAGGGTGACCTCTGCGAGCATATCCCCCCAGACCTCAGTAGGCACAATGTGTCTGTCTCCTTCCCAGCCTTGAGTTATACCACAAAATCCCCTCATTTCCTTAGGAGGTATCTGCCTTGGGAAAACGATGGGGCAAAGGCAAAAAAAATCCACCCTCCCCTGTGCCGTGGGCTAACCCGGAGTCCCCCCTCCTCAGTGCTTTGCCTGCCCTGCCCTCGGCCCCAGCCTGATGGAGGAGTGATGGCAGACAGCCCGGGTATGACCGGTCCCAAGGGCTCGTGGGGGGATGCCAAGGGTTGCTCTTGCCTTTGGGAAGGAAGAAGAGGTGAGTTGCCTGAAGAAGATCAAAGGCAGCCCCATCCTCTGTGAAAGCAAAGAGCTGCTCACACTTTAAAAGAGAGAGATGAAATCAACCTGGCAATCGTCCCTGGACTGACAAGAAAAGTCGCCCACAGGCATGATCACACCCGAGAAACTCTTGCTGGAGCCTGAGCTGTGCCCTGCTTTCTCTTCTTTTGCTTTCGGATCACCCACTGAAAAAGTCAAATTTCTTCCCGTGTTGAAAATAATGGGAATAGTCCCAATAATATCCGGGCTTTCACGGCTGAGACTGGTGGATATCACTTTGATAAGTGCTTTACATCTAGTAATGAACATATCTAATCTTTCCACTTCCCAAAAAGCCTAAGAAGGAGGTTCTATTGTTAGCCCCGTTTTGCTAATGGGGAAACTGAGGCTCAGAGAACACAGGTTAGGGGTCACAAACTCGAACGCCTACAGGAGCAGGCAGGCAATATAAATGGGGGCATTGGGAGGATATAAGATATCAGTTGTGATTAGTGAGGACTGTGTGGACTGGAGACAGGCACTCATGCTGAGAATAAAGGGGACAGCTTCCTCTCACACCCATCCCCAATGTTGCTACTTGAGACCTTGGGCCCAGTGTAGCCAGATCTTATTTTTTCAAATGAAAATAGAAATTTGTATTTGAATGTGAATATGACATCTTCCCATTTTTGTAAGCAGCTCAATCAGCTACGATTAGGTTTTCCTGCTTACAACAAAACTTCAAAATAACAAGTCTAAGAATAAAGCTTATTTCTCTCACACATAAGAAAGATACCTGGAGAATCATCAGCTCAGAGCTGGAATGGAGTCTCTAAGCATGAGCGGGAATCCAGACTCTATATTCCTGCTCAGCCATCCTCAGCCAATGACTTCCATCATCAAGATCACCTCAAGACCAAAACGGCTGCTGGTGCTCTGGTCATCTCTCCAAAGTGGGAAAATGAGCAATAGCTGAGCAGATCACTTGATTTTTCCTCCCTACATTTGGTCCTCTTAATTTATATTGTCTACCATCCTCAGTAGGCATTTGAATCTGTAAGCCTTGGTCTAAATCTAGGGTGGGAAACAAAGCCAAACTCCATCTGAGTCTCTCTTAATGGGGCTGTCTCACCCCAGATTGTTGACTAATTTGATTATTATCCATGAACCTGGGATGAATCTCCCATTGGCTAAAAGTCTGGGATTGAATTTAAGATCAACCTCTTCATCATGGATTGAAAAACTTTGCCACAGTATTTTGCAGCAGTCTCTAGACTCCAGTCAAGAGATGGAGTCTGTTTCTCCATCGCCTGCCCCTGGGCTTGCCACAGTATTTTCTTTGGCCAACAGAATGTGGCAGAGGTGGTGTATGCGTTCTACAGCCTATGCTACAAAAGCTTTTGCAGCTTCTACTTTTGCCCTCTTAGAACCCCGAGACTGCCGGGGCGCCTGGGTGGCTCAGATGGTTGGGCGTCTGCCTTCGGCTCGGGTCATGATCCCAGGGTCCTGGGATCGAGTCCCACATCGGGCTCCCTGCTCGGCGGGGAATCTGCTTCTCCCTCTGTCTCTCTCTCTCTCTCTCTCTGTCTCTCATGAATAAATAAATAAAATCTTTAAAAAAAAAAAAAAAAAGAACCCCGAGACTGCCATGTTGTGAAGAAGCGTGGGATGGAAGACAAAGTGGAGAGAGGCCCAGCCATCTGGCTGTCTCAGACAAATCCAGGCCCCAGTGGATCTGCCAATTGACGGCAGCTGCATGAGTGAGCTCAGATAAGACCATCAGAAGAGCTGCCTGGTCAATCCACAGGATTGTGAAAAATGATAAATGGTCCTTGTGTTGAGCCACTACATTTTGGGGTGATTTGTTAGGCAGCAATATCTAGCTGATGCACTCTTCATCTCTGTCTACCCTCCTGTCCCACATCCTTGCAGGGGTCTATAACTTTGACTATGCCTCTGGGATAAGACGTTAAATCCTCCACCATCCCTCCTGATACCAGTTTGGAGACTTGAACGTGGTTGCTCCCCACTGCAGCCCCTCCCAGCTCCCACCTCCCACCATGGCCCTCTTCTCCAGTCCTGTGTGATTTGAGAACCTGTCTGTATTCGTTTGCTAGGGCTGCCATAACAAAATACCAGAGACTGAGGGGCTCAAACAATGGAAATTTATTTTCTTATCGTTTTGGAGGCTGGAAGTCCAAGATCAAGGTGCCTGCAGGGCTGGTTTCTTCTTGGCTTGAAGGTGGACACCTTCTCTTTGTCCTCATGTGGTCTTTTCTCTGTGAATGCACCCACCTGGTGTCTCTCTCTCTTCTTATAGGGACACCAGGTCTATTGGATTAGAGACCTACCCTGATAGTCTCATTTTAACGTCATCACCTCTTTTTTTTTTTTTTTTTTTTTGTCATCACCTCTTTAAAGACCTTATCTTCAAGTACAGTTACTGGGAGTTAGGGCTTCAACATATGAATTTTGTGGGGGACACAATTCAGTCCATAATACTGTCCATCTCCCCCACTCACCTGCAAGCTCCTTAATGAAGGTTCAATTCATGTCTGGTCAGAGAAAGTCCTGTGTTTTTTATAAGTGAGTACAGGTATAATTGGTGGGATGGACATATATGGTTTACTTTATTATTTTTTTTAAGATTTATTTATTTGAGAGAGAGAGCACAAGCAGAGGAAGAGGAAGAGAGAATCTCAAGCAGGACTCCACACAGAGTGTGGAGCCTGATGTGGAACTCGATCACACAACCCTGAGATCACGACCTGATCCGAAACCAAGACGCTCCACCAACTGCGCCACCCAGGCGCCCCTATGGTTTACTTTAGTAGGTGTTTAACGTATTCAAAAAATACATATAACCAGCACATTAAACCAACAATTTTACAGATATTGTTTGGAATAAGGCTAGAGAAAGAAGTCAACATTAAGAAAAAAAGATTAAATTCATAAGGTACACTGACATAGCAAAGACAATGAAGGTGGTACCTCAAGGGCTGGAGTTGAGGAAACCTGATTCTAAGAGCCAGCTCGGAAGGCAGGTGACCGTGAACTTCTTTCCTGGCACTCCTGCTCCTTAGCTGTATGACTCTGGGCAAGTCACTCCACCTCTCAGAGCCCCGATTTCCTCATTTATCTGGTTAGGATTCTAAACAGACCTGCTTTTCTGTCTGTTTGGCTCTTCTGAGCATCACATCAGCTTCTTGATGCCGAGCATGTGGCTTGATGCGGAGCACGTCCGCTGCTTACCAGCTGTGTGACCTTGGGCAAGTTATTTGCCTCTCTGAGCCTGTTTCTCTTCTATAAGAAGGGCATAATGGGGGGGGGGTGGCTGGGTGGCTCAGTTGGTTGAGCGTCTGCCTTCGGCTCAGGTCATGATTCCAGGGTCCTAGGATAGAGCCCTATGTCAGGCTCCCTGCTCTGCAGGAGCCTGCTTCCTTCTCCCTCTTCCTCTGCGTGCCGCTCCCCCTGCTTGTGCACTTGTGCTCTCTCTGTCAAATAAATAAACAAAATCTTAAAAAAAAAAACAACAACAAGAAGGTTGTAACGGTGCCTAACTGCTAGAGGTGGTCACAAGGACTCGATGAGTTAATTCACCCTCTGACTGATGTCTGGCACATTGTGAGTGTTCAGTCAATATCATTATTATTAGTCACTCTGGGGACAGCTCTGGACGCAAGTTGACATGGTCCCTCACAGAGGCCTTGATCAGGGGAAAGTCCCAGCTTCAGGTCAAGCCCTTTCCAATGAGGCTGATGTCAGAATTTGTTGGAACTCCCTATCCTGCCATTGTCCCCAGCACCCCAGCTCCAAGGCAGGAGATGATGTCATGGGAACTGATGTTTCTTTCCTGAAGAGATGGGCAAAGGGTGGTGGGGTGCGGGGGGGGGGGGGGGGGGGCGGGCAGGGACACTTGCTAGAGCAGTGCTTCTCTCCCACTCCTGGTCTCATGGGGGAAGCTTGGCTCTGAAGATCTCCACTTCTTTCTCATAGGATTCTGCATTCTTTGAACTTTTTATTTTATTTATTTTTACTACATCTATGGTCACAAACAAGAAAGCTATTTTCATTTTGAAAAATGAATCCAAGGCCAGTGTCCACCCTTCTAGATTCCCAGGGTCGGTTTCTGATTTCTCTGGGTCACTTGCATCTTGGCCTGGCTCTCTGTGAAAATAATTTAACAGAACCAGGAAAACTTCTGGGGTTCCTTCAACTGCAGACCACTCTGAGTCTACAGTGGAAGTAAGAACACGAGCTACCTCCTAGGCTCAGACGAGTCATAGACTGAAAAATATTTAGCACACTATGGGCACTGGATAGATGGCACCTTTATTATTCTTCATGAGTGTCAATCATGTTCTGTGCCCAAAACTTGCATGCTTTATTTTATAGATAAGGAAAAAAGGGAGGCCCAAAAGGGCGGTTCCCATTTTATAGATAAGGAAACTGAGGCTCAGAGAGATAAAGGGACTTTATTCAAAGTTCTGAAGTCAAAGCACATTGTGTCTTCTGCGATGTCACTTCATTTGGGTGCCTTGCTTCATCTGCCCCTTCCCAGAGCAATCCCCCTGGTAGCTCATTCTCTCTTACCTTGCTCAGGGCTCTTTGCCCCTACCTTCACATGGAATCATCGAGGGAGCTTTTAATATTTTTTTTTTAAGATTTTATTTATTTGACAGAGAGAGACATAGTGAGAGAGGGAACACAAGCAGGGGGAGCGGGAGGGGAGAAGCAGGCTTCCCGCTGAGCAGGGAGCCCGATGCGGGGCTCGATTCCAGGACCCCGGGATCATGACCTGAGCTGAAGGCAGATGCTTAATGACTGAGCCACCCAGGCGCCTCATCGAGGGAGCTTTAAAAAATCCTCAATTCCCCAGCTGCAGATTGATCAATGACATCAGAGTCTCTGGGGGTGTAACAGTCCCTTGGGAATGGGATGGAGTATAATACTGGGGCTTGCTAAGGGTATTTATTAATACTACCCAGGTGATTCTCATGTGCAGCCTAACGTTGAGAACAGGCATTTTAGAGTGATTTGTGGGTCTGTCTTCACTTTCTTATAAGAAGAGTCAAAGTAGGGTGACTAGCTGTCCAGTTTGCTCAGGACTGAGGAAAATCCCAGGACGGGATTTTCAGTGCCGAACTTGGAAAACCCTGGACAAACTGAGACACCTTGGTCACCTTGGCCAAAGCCAGGTCCCACGATCAGCAAGACTGAATGACTCCAGGTGCCGGGCCAGTAACTACATGTGTGAAGTAGCCAGTGGTGAGCAGACAAATGAAGAGAGCGTGTCCTGCTAAGCCTTCACATTTCATCGAAATAAACGTACCAAACAGCGCTGCATTGGCAAACCAGACCCACTTGTTTTAAACTTCCAACGGACAACCTTCAACATCTACTCTAGAGCCACCAGAAGAATTTTCCACCTACAGTGGGATCCCAGTGGACCAGTGGTTTTCAAGCCCACATTAGAGTCACCTGGGTATCTTAAAAAAAAATCATGATGCTCAGGCCCTAGTCCAGACCAATTGAATCATAGTCTTGGGGGGTGGGACCCAGGGAGCAATATTTTAAAAAATCTCCCCACATCACTGTAATGTCTGGCTAGGACTGAAGACGGCTGGGATGGACGATGACCCAATGAAGGAGGAAAGATGGGCATTTCTTCTCTACATCTTCAGTGTTTCTCTGACATCCTTGCCGTCTGACTCATAAGGTTTGGGGAGCATTTCTGTTCTACCTGCTTTCTACAATCACGAATAAGAATGAATACTGAAGCTGGGGCGCCTGGGTGGCTTAGATAGTTGGGCGTCTGCCTTCGGCTCAGGTCATGATCTCCAGGTCCTGGGATTGAGACCCACATGGGGCTCCTGGCTGGCTCAGCGGGATCCTGCTTCTCCCTCTGCCTCTCCCCCTGCTTGTGTGCTCTCTCTGTCTCTCTCTCAAATGAAAAAATAAAATCTTTAAAAAGAAAATGAATACTGAAGCAACCAAGATGTCCTTCAGTAGGTGAGCGAATAAATGAACTGTGGCATATCCAGATGACAGAGTATTATCCAGCACTAAAAAGAAGTGAGCTCTCAAGCCATGAAAAGACATGGAGGAAGCTTAAATGCATATTACTAAGGGAAAGAAGCCAGTCTGAAAAAGGACCACATACTACAGTGTGTACAGGATTCCAACTATCTGACCTTCTGGAAAAGGCAAAACTAGGGAGACATTAAAAAGATCAGTGGTTAGGGCTCTTGGCTGGCTCAGTCCGTAGACCAGGTGACTCTTGAACTTGGGGTGGTAAGTTCAAGCCCCATGCTGGGTATAGAGATGACTTAAAAAAGATAAAATCTTAAACAAACAAACAAACAAACAAATAAAAAGATCAGTGGTTGCCAGATGTATGGGGAAAGGAAGGGTGAATAGACCAGACACAGAGGGTGTTTAGGGCAGTGAAAATACTCTGTATGATACTATAATGGTGGATACAGGTCATTATACATCCGTCCAAACCCATAAAATGTTCAACCCAAGAATGAACTGTGAGGTAAAAACTATGAACTTTAGGGGATTGTGCAGCATTAATGTAGCATCATCACTTATAACAAATGTACCACTTCGGGGCCGCTGGGCGGTGGGGTGGGGGGGATTCGGATACGGGGAAGGCCATGCCTGTGTGGAGGCAGGGGGTAGATGGAAAATCTCTGTGCCTTCCCATCAAGTTTGCTGTGAACCTAAAACTGCTTCTGAATGAATCAAGTCTCCTCCAAACAATCATTACTGAACACGCGCTTCCAGCTCATCCATTTGTGGAGCAGCCCTGAGCCCCCCGCCCCTGGCCCAGCTGAATGGCAGGGGGTTAGTGGGCATTGCCAGCTCGGTGGCATCTGGTGGGTGACCCTGGGCGACGTACTTAACTTCCCTGTTCCTCACATCACACATCAACAAAGGTGTGTGGGTCTCACGTCCATGGCCATTCTAAGTGGGGCTAAGGGTCCAGGGTCCCGGGCCTGTGGGCCTCTCTGTGTAGAGAGAGACATTGCACGACAGAAGGAAGACAGGGGAGTCGTCTGGCCTCAGAACACCTCGTTCAAAAGCAAGGAGGAAAAGGCCTCTGAGTCACTGGAGCAAATTACTGTGGTCAGCGGAGAAGGATCAGGCTGTGTGCATATGTGTGCTCATGCACGTGGATACATGTGATTACATACGTGGGCATGGAGGGTGTGTATGCCCGGAGCATGTGCATGGGTGTGTGTGTGTGTGTGTCTGTGTGTATCTGTGAGTGCTTACGTGCTAATGTGCATGCACGTGTATATGAACTTGCCTGAGGACTCGGTGTCTACAGGAGGATGTAACATGGGACCGTGTCATTCTGTAGAAGGACGTGAACTGTGGATGTGTGTGTAATGTGCAACAGTGCATGCATGGGCGTATTTGTGTGAATGAGTGTGTATGAGGTCGTGTGTGTCCCTAGCTGGGTGTTGCTGGACAAGTTAATGAAGCATTCTGTGCCTCCATGCTCCAGTGTCCAAAATGAAAAGGGGTACTTTGGTGGATCAAAGGTGGCTGCTAATTCTTTGCCAGTCTGGCCACCGATAGGTGGGGTCCCTGTCACTTCCCCTTGAACCTGGGCTGAACTTGTGATCTGTTCTGACCAATGGAATCTGGGCCTTAGAAGACCCGCAGTACTTCTGCATTTGCAAATGTGGAACGCTGCCTCTTGGAACCCAGTGGCCGAGCTCTGAGATGCTAGAGCCCGAAAGTAAGGCCATGTGGCGGGAAACCAAGGCATGCTGTGGGTCGCCAGTGCCCGATGAGCTCACAGCCCACAGCAGCACCCACTGCCCGCTATGGGAGCGAGCCCTCCTGGAAGGGACTGTGGTCCTAGCTGACATTATGAGGAGCAGAACTGCAGCAGAGCTCAGTTAACTCACAAAATCGTAAGGTGTCATAATGGAGGTGGCTGTTTCTTAGCCATTAAGTTTCAGGGTGGTTAGCTATGCGGCAGTCATACCTTTTAGAATTTTTAAGCACTTAGAACAGGAGTTGGCAAACTTTCCCCGTAAAGGGCCAGAGAGTACATATTTCAGGTTTTGCAGGCCACGTAGACGCTGTTGCAACGACTCAACTCTGATGAGTAGGGCCAAAGCAGCCAAGGATAATGCATGAATGAATGCGCATGGCTGTGTTCCAATAAAACTTTATTTACACAAAGAGGTGGCAGCCTGGATTTGGCGGGTCAGCTATCAGCGGTCATTTGCCTAGACCTAGCAAACTGCCTGGCATACAGTGAGTGTTTCGAGGGTTAGCTATGCGTGTGTGTGTTAGAGTTTGCGAGTGGGTATGTCTGTGCACGCGTATGCGTTCACGCACACCTGCAGGGGCAGCGCGTGTCAGAATGAGTGTAAATGTGTCCATATGCGGAATCAGTGTAGTCGTTCTGTAAGACAAAGCAGTAGGCTCATATCAGCTAACATTTCGACGCAGCTACCTCAGGCCTCCCTGCTTCTATTCTGGGGAGAAAGGGAAGAATGGTACAAAGCCAAGAGGACAAAGAGCTGGTATGTCCCTATCGTTTTCATCTGGGCTAAGTTTGGAGGGAAGCCATCATCTGTCAGTGGCTGAGCTACTGTAGGGCCGGCAGCCCACGCCTTCCCGTCTGCCGAAAGGAGAAGTCAGTCCTCTGGGGAGAGGGGGAGGGGACCCTGTAAAAATGAAAAAGGAACACTGGCGCTTTTAAGGAGGGGCTTGGGGAATGGGGATAAAGCTTCCCCCACCCCCATCCCCACCCCACCCCCACCCCCGCCTCGCTCCTATGGTGGGTGGCTTTTCCAGGCAACTTGTAAACATCTGCCTGCTGGTTTCATTTTGATCTCCCACTGTGGGCCTCATGAGGGGTGACTTCCTGCATGACTAACCTCCTTGGCTCAGTTTGCAAGGGCCAGAAATGAGAGTGAGTGTTGTAGCCACGCAGATGTGGATTCAAATCCCTGTTTGCACTCACTATGTGGGGCATGTGGCCTCACTTTGCTGAGCCTGTTTCCTCACCTGTAAAGTGGGGATGGAGGTAGTGGTATTACCTGCTAGGACTTTGCAGTGGTCAAGTGGGGATGGTGTGTGTCAAGCATTTTGTACAGAGCTCTGCAATTAGTAAGTGCTCTGCAAGGTGACTCCCAGAGACAGACCCTCAGGGTTAGTGTGCAGGGCTTCAAAATTTCAGGGAAGCCTTCTCTAATCCCCTGGGCTGCTGTAAAGTCCCTTCTGATTTACAGAGTCATAGAAACCTCCTTCCGGCAAAGCATTCACCTCCGCTAGTTACTCAACACCAAGTGGCATGCTTGTTGGTCCAGCATCTGTCTCATCCAGCAGACTGAAAGCTGCAGGCAAAAATAAGATGGAGTCAGTTTTGCTAACCGCTCCATCCCCAGGGCCAGCACGGGTCCTGGCACGTAGTTGGCACTCAGTGATTCTTTACTGAATGAGTGAATGGAGATGGAGCATTTCATTATTGGGACGTCCCTGGGATCCTGGGAGAGGGCATCTTCTTCCCGTCTAGTACAAACACAGGCGTGTGAGGGGCTTGCAATGGGTTCTTCCCAAACGGGGTTATGGTAGGAGCCCTCTTCGGCATCCTGTTGCATGAACAAGTTCGGCTCAGCTTCTCCGCAGTCACAAAGAATCTCAATGTTTCAGTTAGGGAGGCTAACATCACAGAGGTTTATTTTTCCCTTACGCAAAGGCCAGCACGTGAGCCTCCCGAACTCTTCGTAGTGACTCGGTTCCATCTTGTGATGCCACCATATTCAAGCGCGACCTATAATACCTCTGCAGGATCGCGTGAAAGTCCCGTGTGCTCCTTGCCCGGTGCTGGGAACCGGTCTGTTGACCCTGCCTGGCTGCAGTGGGGCGGGAAATACAGGGTTACTCATCAAGCAGGAGTGTCTCTGGCAAACCTGGGAAGGGCTCAGGCTCCTCGGCTGGTCTCATGCGTCTGGGTTTAATGATAGGACAGCCAAATGCATTTTGAATCCTTGGAAAATGGAGATCCCTACTGATTAGACTGCTTTTGGAAACCGGGTATTCATCAGAGGAAAAATAATCACTCATCACAAATCCTTTGCTTAAAACAGGGAGCAGTGTTTTCAGCCTGCAGTTTCTGGCCACGTAAGACCCTGAGGGCACCCCCACCTCTAAAGTCCACCCCATTTTTCTCCATGGTTGAAATATGTCCTAATGGTTTTATTTTGATAAGGATCGACAGTCACCCATCAGAGGTTTAGCTCCTAATTCGAGGAGACCAGTAATTAAATAAACCACGAAGATAAACATCTTCTGATGAGATAAGGTCATTAAAAGCTTCTAGCTTGAGTCTGGCGT
This sequence comes from Mirounga leonina, assembly GCF_011800145.1. Lineage (NCBI taxonomy): Eukaryota > Metazoa > Chordata > Mammalia > Carnivora > Phocidae > Mirounga > Mirounga leonina. The sequence goes on from NW_023270453.1 coordinate 35,671,406, forward strand.
GCAGTAGGGACTCCTAACCCCCCACCCCTCTCCTCCCCTCCCCCCGGCTTTATTGGAAGGTGCCTTGATGGACTTTAATTTTTTTTAAGTGCAAGCTCAAAGTCACTGCATCGAAGATGGTAGTGGAGGGAGGAGGGAGACGGAGACAACGTATGGGCAAAACCCTGAATATTCGTGAAAAGAGCCAGCATTTTGTAAAGACAGACTGTATATGATGTGTGTTTTCGCCAGGCTAGAAGACAAAAAGAACAAGGGTAGTGTGCCTCCGAATAGGGAAGCTTTTCTTTTTCTTTTTTTCCTGAGAAGTTTCAGGATGACTCTGATGCCTTTTATAAATTAATTTTTTTAAAGATTTTATTTATTTATTTGACAGAGAGATAGCGAGAGCAGGAACACAAGCAGGGGGAGTGGGAGAGGGAGAAGCGGGCTTCCTGCCTAGCAGGGAGCCCAATGTGGGACTCGATCCCAAGACCCTGGGATCATGACCTGAGCCGAAGGCAGACGCTTAACGACTGAACCACCCATGCGCCCTATAAATTAATTTTTTTCCTGTTTCCATCTCCCTGGAGTTGGAGAAAAGGGGAACTGCCAGTGGGATTAAATCCTATGCCTGTGTAGTGATATTTTGCCCTGTATCTCTCAGCTGAAGAATTCCATCCTGAGCTCCTATAATTTCACCTCTACCACCGCCCTTCAGCTGTCTCTGCCCCAAAGCATTCCTCACACATACCAGCTGGTGTTTCCAGGTTCTCTGACCTAAGGGCCATCTGACTGAAGGCCCTTATGGTTCACAACCCTGGCTACATTCTAGAATCATCCAGGGAGCTGTAAAAAGCACCCCATACTTGGACTACACTCCCTGAGTTTGCTACCTCACTGGGCCAGGGTGAACTCTTGAGTGTGGACAATTTTCTTTTTCCCTTTAGAGAGAAAGAGAGGGCGCACGGGGGGTGGGGTGAGGGGGGAGCAGAGGGAGAGAAAGAATTGCAAGCAGGCTCCAAGCCTGACCCAGGCTCCATCTCACAACCCTGAGATGATGACCTGAGCTGAAATCCAGAGTCAGACGCTTAACCAACTGAGCCACCCAGGCGCCCCACTGAGTGTGGACGATTTTACAAAGCCCCTCATGGATTGGTATAGAGCCAGGACTGAGAACCATGAGCTTGAGCTTTCCACCCAGGACTCAAGCAGTGAAAATGAAATTTCATTTGAGCAATGAAAGAAAGAGAAAGCTTTTAAGAAAATGACATAATTCAGAAGAGCCATGGGGATGGTGGATCCTCTCCCTGGATGTCCTCCCTCCTGGGAACAAAATTCACAATTGCGGCTCCCTCACAGGCCTGAAGGAGAGGAAGCTTGGTGGTGGGGAGGTGCTGGGCAGAGTGCCTGAGGGTGACCCTACCCCCCTTAAGACATGGATTCACCTTGGGGCACCTGGGTGGCTTAGTGGATTGGGCGTTTGACTTTTGGTTTCAGCTCGGGTCATGAGCTCGGGGTAGTGGGATTGAGCCCCACATGGGGTTCTGCTTAGAGTCTGCTTGTTCCTCTCCCTCCCCTTCTGTCTCCCTGCCCCCAAATAAATAAAATCTTTTTTTTTTAAACAAGGAAAAAGAGATGGATCCACCTTCCTACTGTTCCGAAGATGCTGGAGCACTACTCCAGAGACAACAGCTAAAATTTGGATAGCGTTTCTCAATTTCACAGGCGTTAGTCTTTGATGCTCCAAACAAACCTATAAAAGGCAGGATTATCCCCACCCCCGCCATTTTGCAAATGAGGAAATTACCGTCCAGACAAGTTAACTGACTTGCCCAAAAGATTACAGCCACTGAACGGTAGAGCTGGGACTTCGGTTCTAATATTTATTGAGCATTTACTATATGCAAGGACGAAGGCAACTATTTCATAATTACTTCTTCTTTGACACCATCTCCTGCTATCCCTTGCTAGCCTTTCTGCAGCAAAATCTTATTTTCCCACTAATACCCACCCTTCCTTCCTGTTCGGCTCGGGGCTGCTCCCTGCCACGTGCCAGGCCTTCTTTCCCAGCATCCCTTGCAGCCAGGAGCGGTCACGTGACACCGGCGTGGCCAACGAGATGGAGGGAGACACGGGCTGCCTTCCGTCACCCGCTCTCTCTTCTCCTGGCCTTACACACTGTCAGGAGCTGTAGCAGCAACTGTGGGATCTCGAGATGACAAGGAGGAGAGGATAAAAGTGAAAATACCCAGAATGGCAGAGCGGAGAGATGCCCGGGTCCCCGATTCATCCCCGAGCTGCTGGCTGCCCACCTCCAGGCTCGGGCGGATGCAGAAGAAGAAGCCGCCATTTGTTTAAGCCACTAGAGTTTAGGTTTTTCTAAATCACGGCCAGATGTACTCCCAACGGGTAGAGTTTCCTACATGCCTGTCGTGGCGGCTGTTCTTTTCCTTTTTCCAAGTGAACACACCGCCCAGCAGCTCAGCTGCAAGCAGCCGGCAGCCGAGCGCCGCTGAAGCTTGGGCACTCCGGGCACAGCGGATCACTGTCTTCGTTGCATTACCTTTGAGACCTGGGGCTTGCCACCCGAATCAGCACTTTTGTTTTCCCGGCCTCTGTTTGCTTCTTGTTTTTAGAAGATAAGGGCAAGTGCTGGAACACGGTCAAACAATGGAGTACACGCATGGCGCGAAGATGGTGGCGTTGGCCCAACTCAGCCGCCGAATGGCAGGCCGACACCCGCTGCGGCCGCTGGTGAGGGAAGTCTGGATTCCTGCAGGCAAGGTGGCTTGGGGCATCGGTCAAGCACTCGTATCCAAGTCCAGCCGCTTGAAAGTCAAATGTACAGAAGTCAAGGACAGCCTGTGTGTACTCCCGCGGCAGCCCATGGATGCCACATGGGTTTTTTAAGCCTCCAAATCAGTTAGCTATGGCTGAGCCACCAACTATCACTACCTCAGTGGCTTAAAACAATGTCTGTTATGTCTTGGAGGCTATGGACCAGCTGAGTGCTTCTGCTAATCTGGGCCAAGTGTGACTGGTCTGGGCTGGGCTCGGGCAAGTGTTTCAGTCCGTTTGTTGTCAGGTCGGTGTGGGATGGCTTCGTTCGCGTGTCTTGCAGGTGGCTGGCTGTCCGCTCTGGTGACAGGATTGATGGGGCCACGCGGTCCCCCATCCTCCAGCAGGCTAGTCAGTCGCACGGTGGCAGAAAGCTTGCAAGAGAACAATCAGAGGCAGACAGGGCCTCTTGAGCCCCAGGCCAGGAACTCGGGCAACATCCCTTCTGCCACATTCTACTGACTAAAGAAAGTCACAGTCATTTCAGTTTCAGGGGTAGGCGAGACCCCAAAGGCATCAGTGCAGGAAGAGAAGGAGCATGGGGGTCATTTTTGTCATCAGTTCACCATTGTACCTGGAGTGAGAGCTTTTCCTTGAACGGATCACCGGGGACATCAAGGAAAGAGAGAACAAAATCGGAGTAGCTAGAGAGATGGTTGTGTGGACAAAAGGGAAACCATCCTGTAGTGGAGACAGAATGAGCAGCACAGGGAACAGAGGAAGAGGTTGGAGACACAGACTAAATCGAACTTCCATTCCAATAATTACTTCTACACTGCCCGCCCGTTTCTGGTGCTTACTACATGAAACACGATCCCACTAAATCCTCTCTCACTCCTACAAGGGAGGTTCTACTATGAATCCCATCTTATAGATGAGGGAATCAAGGTTCCGAGAGGATTAGGTAATTTTTTTTTTTTTTTTAACTTATTTGACACAGAGAAACACAGCGAGAGACGGAACACAAGCAGGGGGAGTGGGAGAGGGAGGAGCAGGCTTCCCGCAGAGCAGGGAGCCCGATGCGGGGCTTGATCCCAGAACCCCGGGACCATGACGTGAGCCGAAGGCAGGACGCTTAACGACTGAGCCACCCAGGTGCCCCGAGGATTAGGTAATTTGTAGAGAGACTCGCGGATGAGAGATGCGGGACACAAGACTTGAAGACAAATCTTTTGGTGTCAAAGCATTGGCCCTAGCCAGGGCTCTGTTCTGTCTTTAGGACAACTTGTTTCTCTGTCCCCCGCTCAGGCCCCTGTCCAGGCCTGGACTGCTGCAGCACCTGAAGACTTCCCAGTGATTACTTCCAGCCGATTTTTTTTCCTATAAAGGGCCAGAGAGTAAATATTTGCAGGATTGTGTTGCAATTATTCAGCTCTGCCAGTGTAGGCTGACTTGAGCCAGGGATGGTATATAAAGGAATGGCACAGCTGTAAAAACTTTATTTACAAAAACAAAGGCATTGCCAACCCTTGCTTAATCCATCCTCCTCCACCTTGCAGCCAGAGTGAGCCAAACTCAAAGGCCACCTGCCATTCCTTGCCTAAAGTGGTTCACCAGTTATCTCTGGGGATCAGTCCAAACTTTTATCATGGTATCCAGCCCTGTGATCGACGTGTGGCCCCTGGGGCCACCAGCATCACCATCACGCGATGGAGCTTGTTAGGAAAGCAGAATCTCAGGTCCCCAGCTCAGACCAGCTGGATCAGAATGTGCACTCTAACCAGACTCCCAGGTGGTTTGCTCATTCCGGTTTGAGAAGCTCTGGCTTCAGGACCCCTGTATCCTCCCTCTCCCACCTCGTCCTTTGCCGCTGGAGCCTCCTCCCCCCCCCCCCCCCCCCCTTTCCAGCCAAACTGAAATGCTCCATTCACCTCTGTCCTTGATACATTGCTCTCCTGCCCAGCTCCCTCCACTTAGCGAATTCCTACCAACCGCCAGATCTCAATGTAGATGTCACTTCTTCCGAGCAGCCTTCCCTGAAATTCCCGAACCGCATAAGGTGCCCCTCTTGTCTCCTTAGCCCTTCCTCACCACCACCCACCACACTGCATGGAAACCACGGAACTGCCGACCTCTCACAATGGGTTTGCGAGCTCCTGACAGAGACCACATCCGTCTGGGTCACCGCATGGGTCCTCAACACTGGGGACAGTAACCACTCAACAGCTACTTGTGGAAAACCGAACAAAACAGACCCACCACCTCTCCCTGGGCCAAGGATCCTACACAACACTGTTTCATCAGCCTGTGGCTGCAGGTTCTCTCAACTTTCACCTGGCTCCCAGACTTTGAGGAGTCCTGCATCATCTCCAAGATTCCATCTTTCAGTAAGCCCCGTGGTTTTTCACTATTAGCAAATGTTTACCATTTGGAGAGGGCCCGAGGGCCTAAGAGATTTCTGAGCAAAATTCTTGAGCAACAAATTAGCTACAGGCCAAGACCTGAATTGTGTTATGGGGGGTGTGTGGGAGCCAGGCAGAAGGTTCTAGGCAAGGAAAAAGCCTTGAAGGCAGGACCCCAGGCTGCAAACCTATAGAACTGTGAACTAACATCCTTGTCCGCCTGTGTACAGCGCCAACTGTATACAATTATTCTAGCGTTGCTGAGTGGGAAAAGACTCCCAGACACCCAGATGCTGAAAGCGAGTGAGCTTGTATAAGGAATCATAAGCCAGGGCATCCACAAGCTGCCCTTCAGGAAGAGGAGAGCCCTCCCCGAATCTGACATTCAGTCCAGAGTTTTCTACAAGTTCCTTTATTAACAAAGCAAAGTATAAAAGAACAGGCCCCCCTCAAAAAACCCAAAAGATTAAAAGTGCAAATTTACTCCAACCTGAAATAGAAAACAAATGGCTGGCCCCAACTGTTTGGGCCATGGAAATGTGGTGTGATCTAAAACTTTTAATCACACACCGGTAGCAGCGGGATCATATTTGATTAACCCTTTGGTCTCTGTTATCGGAACAAACCATATACTATGACTGCAGCCAGCAGACTGCATCAGAGTACACAGCTGGGGGTCAGAATACACATTTAAAATAACAATAAAATAAGGAATGTTTTAAAGTCAAGTCACTGAATCAAGGCACAATTATTTTTTAAAGCAAACGGTGCTAAAAATATTCCTGAATATCTGATACTTCAAAAACCAGATTACATATCATTTTTTTAGGCTATTCTCTCTGTATAGATGATTGCATATTATCTTCAGCCTCTCCCAACTTATACTTGCTAAATTCCCATCAAACCATGTGCTATGTAGGTATAAAAGAAAATAAACAGTAGTGTCTAAGTAACAGACGTGTGATTAAAAAAAAAAAAAAAAATTAACAAACACCAAGATGATAACACTGAACTTTTTTCCCTCTCAAGGGTCACTGGAAATGTTAATGAGGTTCATTTCCCCCACTACTGGGGAAGGTGGTAATAGCCTTCCTCCAGGTGGGTAGGGATAAGTTAAGTCTTCTTAAGTTAAGTCAAAGGCCACATTTTACAGAAAGAGTGACTTACTCCATGAGGTTAAAAAAAGAGATGCTTTGGAAGCGTGTTTGGTTCATCCCTTCCGAATGCGAGGATGTCAGTTTTGGTGGAAGCCAACAGTGTTCTCGGTGGTGGGCATGGTAACAAGCCTAAGAAGCTTGGCCTGAAGACCCAGCACTGGTTTTCTGGGGTCCAAGGCCACCCACCATCACTGCTAAGTCACAGTCTGGGAGACTACTTAAAAAAAATGACTAATTTAAAAATCAGAACAAAATACACATCAGAAAGAAACAAGTTATTCTGCAATCCTTCCTGATTACTCATCTGTGAACTTGGAGACAGAGCACCGACTCACCAGGAAGGAAATGCCAAGAACTGGCCCCCAGTGGTTTGCTTGGAGGATGTGTAGCTGGACAAGAACAGCTCCGGGATCGAGGGTCCTTCTGGGAACTATGAGTTAAGTGTTATCTGTGGCCCTGTTTTTTTTTTTTTTTTTTTTGGTTTGTTTCTATAATAAAGCTTAGTTCTGAGAAATAAGGACTTGAAATATCACACCCCCAACTATGTATAACGACATCTCCAGAACAATAAATATAACCTTATATATACTTGGAGGATTAACCATGTTCAGCAGGGGTCGCAAACTGGTGGCCCCAGGCTCAAGCAAATGCTCTGTTTGGCCCACTTGGTGTGTGGGACAATTTAAAACGATTTTGTTTAAAAATGAGAAAGTTTCACTTTAAAAAAAAAAAGAATCCTGATTTCCGGCCCCTCCCTCCCTTTTTCCCAGCACAGAGCTGACCAATGGCTGCCCTGTTTAAGAGGGGCATAGCCCCCCACCACCCACCCACCCCTTCCCGGACTGATCTCCCTGCCTTGCTTCCGCAGGCTGCTGAGTTTGCGACCCCTGGCTTGAAATAGCACATACCTAAAAATGTTTTTCCTACCCAAACCTCTTGCACCCTCATGTGATTCCCCCCCTCCCCTGGGGTTCCCCTTCTCGCCATCTCTTCCTTCACTTCCCTCTTAAGGCCTCTCTCCTGAATTCTTCAGATTTCTCTTGGTTCCCTTGCTCTCAGTCTCCCTTCTTACAGCTTCTTCCATTTCCTCTTGCAAAAAAAGTCTCCTTTTCTCAGCCCACAACGAGCCTTCCAGGATGGCTCCCAAGACTGGTCAGTGGGAGTTACTGAAGGGTGTCTTCAGGCAAAATGGCTGAGTCATCGTCCCCAGAACTTTTCTTCCGGCACTGGCTGGACAGTTAATCTTTTTTTTTTTTTTTTTTTTTTTTTACCACGAGCAATTTGGAGGCTTGTATAAGAATCTTTGCATACATTAATCTCTAGTACCAAGTATACACCAAAAATGTGTACATTTCAGATCAAGGAGGTGATGGAGCCCTGGGATAAAAGACAGAATTGAGCTTAATTTAAGTGCCTCGGGCAACCATCACACCTGGCTAATATGCCATATTATTTCATTTGTACACAGTACATGTTTGGGATCACTACACATTGATCAAAATTGATCGAAATCTAGGTTTTGGTTGCCATGTAGAGAACAATTGCTCAGCATGGCGCTTAAATAAAACAATATTTTAACAATTCACAAACACAATGCCCCATTAATTAAAAAATAATAATAAAATTTAAAAATCTTGAGGATGGATGAGGCTTTGGGTAATTAACCTGAAAAATAACAAAAACACTACAAGAACAAAAATGTTACCAGATTTAAACTTCAAAAGACTAGCAAGATAAAAAAAAAGGAAGCTATCAACTCAACTAGAGACATTTGGAAAGTTCAGCTTTTAAAGCTTTATAATCCTTCCAATAGCCTTGCTGTTCCCCATTTCAGTAGACTTAACAAGACTACAGGGGGAATTGGGGCTGATATGGAAACATTATAAATATATATATATATATATAAAGATCTACTTACTCTTTGCATCTGTTTTAATAAGTAATTTTAAGAAACACTCTGCAGTTTATATCTTTGTAGGAAGTTGGTAGACTGATCCCTTTACTAAACTCAGTACCTTATGACCTAACACTGACCTTAAAAACTGGTAATGACCTTTGTGATATCAAGAGGAACTGTCCCCACAACCTCAAAGAGAGGGCATGACATTTGCAACTGTTTCTCTTACAGTCCAAGGTTGCAAAGGATCTAAGAAGTCTCTGCAGCTCCCACGAGGATCCCCTGCAAATCATTTATTCACAATGATTTCCTGCAGTGGCCAAGTTGGTCCCCTAAAGAAACTTCAAAGAATTCCCTCAGAATAACCCCGAAGCTAAACAATGGCCCTATTCAGGTGGCTATTTCTGTCTTCCAAGTTTTACCTTTAAGAGTCTAAGGAAATACATGTCTTTGTCAAAAATATTAAAAAGTCCCAAAGTCTAACACTGGGTGGGACTGGCTGCATTTTCTATTAGGCAAGCAGATGATGGACTATTCTGAACCTAAACCTAAAGTGAGTTGGGGATATTGATGTCCAAAGAGAAAAAACAGCAGACTGTTGGCCAAGAGCTGTCACCCGCACCTCACTCTCCTCAGCTGACTGCTGATCCGTGGTCAGGGAGCACAGAGCCAAAGATACTGAAGTCTATGGGAAATGCTTTACAAGACCTGGGCCGAATCAGCCGCTCCTCCAAGTCGGCCTTAGGACCACTTAAAGGCCGCCAGGGGGATGGGAGGGAAACGTGGTGACCACTAACCATCACTGAGCACTGACTCCGGGAGCTAACTCCGGGAGCTAACTACTAGGCACTACGGCAGGCATTTGCTCATTATCTCATGAAACTCAGAAAGACATTTCCATGCAGAGGAGTTTGTTCAAAAGGCTTCAAACAACAACAAATGCTTCTGCCTCCGGCCAGCAGCAAGCTCTGGTGAGTCACCTGGATAGGCAAAGACCGAAATGTATCTTTCTCAAAACCCAACCTGTTTTCCCTGCTCACCTGTATGGTCCTAAACACCTATTTTTTGCTACTTGGCGCCCCTGGCTCACAGTGCGCTCTCCACGAATGCCTGCTGACCTGTACATACCGTAGGGTGTGCCTGCAGGATGTTAAGCAAGCCTGCTTTTTAAGACTGCACATTTCTTTATAATAAAGGTAACTGGCCTCCCTTTTGGATGCAACACTTGGCAGTGGCAATTACCACAAAATGAAAGGACTGATCAAAATAAAGTGCTATTTGCTCTGGAAGTTTCTCTAACCAACTCTTGACTGCCCCTCAACACATGTGACTTAATTCTTTGCAGTCCTGTCAAACACCCGTGATTGCACCACTTAAAAAACACATTAATATTAATTTGAATAGTGAAAACTGTATTCCTCAGAACATTAGCCCCTAGAATAGAACTTCAATTCCAGTTGTAGATAAAGATTCCGATTTTTTAAAAGACAACCAGGAACCCAGGACGGAGCAAATAGTTATAGGGGGAAAAAAATAGCTTCTTAAAATTTGGGGGCCAGAGATCTGTCTCAAAAACTGACAGAGGGAACTTTCTCTGCAGCTAGTTCTTGTTTCCTTTATTGGGCTTCCCTAAAAGCTGGATCCTTTGCAGAATCATTCCACACAAACCAACATTTGAACCAACTCTTAGCTGCTGGTGTTGGAGGTCTTTCTGTAGCTTGCTAAGGATACGCTGGATTGTGGAGTCAGGGGGGACATCTAAGCCACCATACGTCACCCGCCAAATTTTCCATCACCTTTGGCACCTCATTTCCTTGCATTAAACTGGCTTCGTTGCCGTCCCCACCCCATCTGGTGGGAGAGGCTTTAGGAGCATTAGGCCGGGTGGGGGCACTGTCAAGGTTTATGGCTGATCTTCAGGGAACCCCTGCGTGCGCTGACTCCGGGGTGGGGGGCACCTGGCAAGGTAGCGAGGACCCCCGTAGCCCCGGAGAAGTTGGGGCAGCCTTCGCCAGGTGGACAGCAACCGCGCCGCTGCAAGTTCCCGGGCGTGCCTGTCGAAAGCAGCCAGGAGATCAACAGGGGCAGCTTCACGCAGTACCTTGGGCAGCGGGCCCACCTCGGCAGCTGCCCCACCAGGGCCCAGGACACAGTGGAAGAGCGTATGGCGTCTCAGCAGGCAGTCCCTAAGGAACTGCACTAACTCCTCCAACCGCTCGCCCAGGTGCGCCTCGTCCCAGCCTGAAGCAGGAGCCCCCTCCCGCAGCAGCACCGCCAGCAGCACTGTCTTGAGCATGTATGAGGACAGGATGCGTCCCCACTGGGTGGCGGCCGTCGGGTCCAACCCGCGGGCGCCCAGGTCTCGCAGAGCTTTAAGCAACTGCAGGCACTTGAGGTAGCAGGCACCTGGAGGGGCCCGTTCCTGCAGCCAGCTCAGCAGCTTCTGCTCCTGCCGAGCTGTGTTCACACCCCACAGTGCATCCGTGCGCAGGCCTCCAGGGAGCTCCGACAGAGGCCCGACGGGCGAGGGGGATGGTGGCGGTGCCACGAGGAAAACGCCGTCGCCCAAATGCACAGCGGGGATGAGACGCACTGCCATGGAAAGGCGGCAGCAGCCGTAGTCGGTGCGGCAGGGCAGGATGTGCAGGGTGGGAGCCTGCTCCAGGCCGCCCGGGGTCAGGCTGACCCGACAACGCCCCTCCAGACTGTAACGCACGGTGGCCAGGGAGCGCTGCAGGTGCGCCTGGAACCAGCGCAGCACCAGCGCGGCAGAGAGGTGACGCCGCCCGAGCACGTCCACGCAGAAGCCGTCGGCGAAGGGTTTGCAGTCCCGCAGCCAGTGGCTCCCGGAGGCCCCGGGCGGCGCCTTGAGGGCGCACACGAAGCAGCCGCGGAAGGCGGGGGCCAGCGCGGGCTCGGCGCCCAGGCTCCGCGGCTCCAGCGCCACCAGCGGCGGGAGACGCAGCGGCACCAGCACGTCGAAGCCGTCGGGCCGCCGGATTTTGTGTTGCTCGTAGGCGCTGCCCACCTGGATGAAGTCTCCACGGAAGGCCAACGCCAGCGCCCCGCCAGGGATGGGGCCGGGGGACCCGCGGGCGCGGCCAGCTCGCACCAGCTCGCCTACGATTCGGCTCACGTGCGCCTTGCTGTGGCCCAGCACGTGCGGGGACAGGCGCACCTCGTGCTCGTAGTAACTCTCCAGCAAGATGCCAAGACTCGGCTCTCGGAAGTGTCTAGGAGAGAAGGTCGGGTGGCTCCCCAGGCGAGGAGACCCCGGCAGGAAGCGCTGCCGAACAGCGTGGCGACAGCGCAGGAGGATGTAGCCAAGGAGGAGCAGGACGGCCACCTTGAGCAGCGGGAAGCCGCCGTCCGCACCGTCGGGGGGCTCGGCCCGGGCGCCCCCGCTTCCCCGCAGGGCATGGTAGAGGCACACGAGGGCCGTGCAGAGGCCGGTCACCAGGGGCCAGAAGACGCGCAGATTGAGGGTGTAGTGCACCGACATACCGGGCACCCGGGGCAGCGGCGGCCTTGCAGCCCAGGGCGCGAGCCCCGGCGGCGCCCCCGGCCCAGCATGCGGGCAGCGCCCCGGCAGCCCCGCGGTCCCGGTCTCCTTCGCCTCCGCGGCGGCTCCCCCCTCGCAGGGCCGGGGGAAGGCGCCCTCCAGCTCGGCCTCCTCTCCCAGCTCAAGTTTTCCTTCCAGCTGCGGCCCGCCCTGCACTCCCGGGCCCCGGGCCGCGCCCTGCGCCGGCCGCACACTGCGTCCCGCCCGGCGCCCCTCCCCGCCCGGCGGCCCGGCGCGCTGCCCGCGGCCAGCTTCCGACCCGGCCCGGCTCGCCTCCTACCCTGCGCGGCACTGCCGGGCACCCCCTCGGCGCTCGTTCCCGCTCTCCTCCGCGCTTGTTCCCGTTACTCGGCCCCAGGAGCTTCCTCTTCCGAGGGGACAGGAGTCCGCGCCAGCGAGCGGGGAGGAAATGCCGAAGTCTGGAGCCGTGCGCGGAGCCGCCGGGTGGCGTGGCCCCCTCCCCGGCCTCCGCCTTAAAGCGACGCGGGGCAGCGGGAGGGACTTCAGGACGCGCCTGGAACTGGCTTCTCGCGGGTCACCCCCCGCCCCCCTCCCCGCAGGCAGAACCGGGAAGGGCCTGATCCCGGGGCGGTGGCCTCGTCCCGGGAGCCACTGGAGTGGTGCTCACATAAAGTTACACGGGGAAGTTGAGAAGGAGAAAAGGGCTCACACCCAGGGTGTCCCTCCCCGCCCCCAGCCAAGCGAGTCGTGGCGCTGGTGGCGTGGCAGGCTCTGGCACGGAAGTGGCCGCTGCCCCACCGTGCTGCCGTCCCTTATTCAAACCAGTATTTACTGAGCACCTACTACGCGCCAGGCAGTAGGCTAGGAGCTGGGGAAACAGCAGTGGGCAGGATGAGCCGAGGTTTGTGCCCCTCGGAAAGCTTACAGCCTTTCTAAAAAAGGAAACCAAAAGAGAAAGGATCCGGTAGCAGAAAATGCTCTGAAAGAAACAAAACGGCGCGAGGGAGTGAGAAGGTGGGGCTGCTCCATGGAAGCTGGAGGCTCACTGCGGGCTGACGTTTGGTCTGCGATCTGAACGAGGAGGAGCCAGCCTTGGGAATATCAATTTCAGCTCTTACAGAGGACTGACTGTGTGCCAGTATTGTGCTAATCACCTTCCACATACTCCCTCCGCATGTCAATCCTATGAAATGTACACTTGTTATTTTCCCCATTTTTCAGTTAAGGAAACTGGGACTTAGCCGGGTTCGGGGATTTGCCCAGGATCACACAGCTTTAGCAGAGCTGTGCCTTGAATATAGGCATCTAGATCCAGAGAAGCCAGGGGGCAGGACTCAGAGAGGGGGACAAGGGAGTCTCGTCCTCAACTGCTAGGAATTCGTCTGTGTCCTTTGTCAGGACCTGCATTGAGACCTCAGTCCTCCGGAAGTGTTTTTTTTTTTTTTAAAGATTTTCTTTATTTCTTTATTTGAGAGAGAGAGAGTGAGAGAGCACAAGAGGGGGGAGTGGGAGAGGGAGCAGCAGACTCCCCGCTGAGCAGGGAGCCCGATGCGGGACTCTAGATCCCGGGACTCCAGGATCATGACCTGAGCCGAAGGCAGTCGCTTAACCAACTGAGCCACCCAGGCGCCCCGGAAGTTTTGTTTTGTTTCATAACAGGGAACACTCCCTGAAATAATCTGGATTTGTTTAGTTAAACTGGATTTATTGAAATAATTACCTTTATTTATTTATGCTCATTACACCTTCCCACCCCCCGCCGAACACCATTTAAGGAGAGCAAAGGTGAATGTATTAAAACTGTCATAACTGGGGCGCCTGGGTGACTCAGTCGTTAAGCGTCTGCCTTCGGCTCAGGTCATGGTCCCAGGGTCCTGGGATCGAGCCCCGCATCGGGCTCCCTGCTCCACGGGAAGCCTGCTTCTCCCTCTCCCACTCCCCCTGCTTGTGCTCTCTCTCTCTCTCTCTCTCTCGCTCTCTCTCGCTCTCGCTGTGTCTGTCAAATAAATAAATAAAATCTTTAAAAAAATAAAACTGTCAGAACTCAGCTGCCCTCTAGGACTCAGGACACAGAGGATGACTCCTGAGTTAAGCATCTGGATGACTCCCAGGAAATCCTGGGTTGAGCCTCTTAGAGCTAAGGAGACCTGCTTTCAGATCCCACCTCTACTTTTATTAGCTCTGGACCCATGCTCTACTAGTCCAGGTTCTTCGGGTTGCAAGTGACAGAATGACAGCTTAAAAATATCTTATTGTGTCATGTTAAGTGAGACCTCTTTTCTAAGCTGGGGGCACTCTCTGCCAGGCCTTCCTTCTCCATAGGCCCCTGGCCGCTCTAACCTCACCTCCTCATATTAACCTCGGTGCCGAGGAAGAGAGCTGTGCTTGCCTGAAAATTGTAGCAGATGCCATGCCTAGAGATAGTTTTGAGAAATATGCTAAAAGTGACCAAGTTAGGGGTGCCTGGCTGACTTGACTGGTAGAGCATGCTACTCTTGATCTCAGAATTGGGAGTTCGAGCCCCATGTTGAGGGTAGAATTTACTTTGGAAAAAATAATTTTTTTAAATAAATAAATAGGCTCTGTGCTCAGCCCAGAATCAGCTTCTCCCTCTCTGTCACTCCCCCTTGCGCCTGTACTCTCTCACTCTCAAATAAATAAAATCTTACCAAAAAAATCGGGGATGTCTGGGTGGCTCAGTTGTTTAAGCGTCTGCCTTTGGCTCAGGTCATGATCCCAGGGTCCTGGGATCGAGCCCCGCATCGGGCTCCCTGCTCAGCGGGGAGTCTGCTTCTCCCTCTGCGCCCCCCCACCCTTGTGCTCGCACTCTCTCTCTCTCTGATAAATAAATGTGGCCAAGTTAGAGAATGCACTGATAAACCTGGCCTGGGCTGGTGCTATGGGCTGAGTTGTGTCCCCCCAAAATTAAAACTCTAACCCCTAATGTGACCGTATTTGGAAACAGCTTTTCAGTGGTCATTAAGGTTAAATGAGGTTATAACGATGGGCCCTAACACAGCAGAACTGGTGTCTTATAAGAAGAGGAAGGGGCACCAGGGTGGCTCAGTCGATTGAGCCCGGACTCTTGGTTTCGGCTGAGGTTATGATCTCACGGGTCCTGGGATCCCACCCCAAGTGTGGCTCCTTGCTCAGCGGGGAGGCTGCTTGGAGTCTCTCCCTCTGCCCCTCTCTCCATGCCCGCGTGCATGTGCGTGCCCTCTCTCCCTCTCTCTCTCTAAAATAAATAAATCTTTTTTTTAAAGATTTTATTTATTTGACAGAGAGAGACACAGCGAGAGAGGGAACACAAGTAGAGGGAGTGGGAGAGGGAGAAGCAGGCTTCCCATGGAGCAGGGAGCCTGATGCGGGGTTCGATCCCAGGACCCCGGGATCATGACCTGAGCCGAAGGCAGACGCTTAACAACTGAGCCACCCAGGCGCCCCTAAAATAAATAAATCTTAAAAAAAAAAAAAAAAAGATGAAAAGACAGAGCGGTCTCTTTCCATACATACACACACGCCAAGGAAAGACCTTGGTGGCCATCTGAGGGCCAGGGGGAGAGCTTGCACCAGGACCCTCTGTACCTTGACCTTGGGCTCTCCAGCCTCTGCAACTGTGGGAAAATAAATTTCTGTTGCTTAAGCCATCCAGTCTATGGTATATGGAGCCCCAGTTGACTAACACCGTTGGAGGTGGGGTGAGCCCTGCTCAAACCATGGGGACTGTGGGAGGGGTATCCCTCATGGAAAGTCACAACACTACGCTGGAAGAAGGGGGATGTTTGGCATGCAAAAACAACAGGTGGCCACCATTTGGGGATAAATCTCTTAATCCCTCACTTTGCTTCAATCTCCCCTATAATCTATGAAGGGGGGGGTTAAGAAAGTAACATGTTCTCCCTAGCGGAAATGGTGGTGTGCTATCTTCAGCCATACAAAGAAGGGCAACTCTCGATCATAGGTCAGCAAACACTTTTTGTAAAAGGCCAGAGAATAAATATTTCAGGCCCTACAGTCTCTGCTCTGACGACTTGGGTCTGCTGTTATAGACCCAAAGCAACTGTATTCATTTCCTGGGGCTGCCGGGGAGCTTAAAACAACAGAAATTTTTCTCTCACAGTTCTTGAGGGCAACGGGGCTATGCTCCCTCAGAAGCCTTTAGGGGAGGATCCTTTCTTGCCTCGTCCAGCTTCTGGTGGCCCCAGGCCTTCCTTGGCTTGTGGCCACATCACTCTGCTCTAATCTCTGCCTCTCTCTTCCTACAGGCTTCTCCTCTGTGTCTGTAACTTTTCTTTTTCTGTTTCTTGTAAGGACACGTGTCACTGGGTGTAATCCTAGTGATCTCATCTGGAGATCCTTAACTTAATTACGTCTGCAAAGATTCTCTTCCCAAATAAGTTCACATTCACAGGTTTCAAGGGTTAGGACGGGGACATATTTTTTGGGGGGGTGTATTAGAAGAGCCTCAATTTTCCTTCCTATGTGTCTCCTTTACTACTCACACTGCATACCCCGCTTCTGACATTTCTGGCCATCCAACGTTGGGGGGGGGGGTTCCCCACAACAAGCAATTCTCTGCCACACCAGCTGGGTGTCCGACAATTTAACTCGATTCTGACACTATCTCCCTGGAGATGGTATCAGATCCCACAGGTTAAGAGCTCAGTCCCATAAGACTGGCCCCCCCGCACTTCAGACACCAGTCACAAGAAGTAGGTCTTCCAGGTGACCCATTATTCTATCCAACTTGGCTATACATTGGAGATTCCTATAACCCCCTCCTTGGGTTTGATTAATTTGCTAAAACAGCTCACAGAACTCAGGAGGGCATGTTTACCAGTTTATTAAAGGACATGATAAAGATACTTCTGTCCCTGTGGAGTTGGGGTGTCCCCCTTTTTACAGGGTGTCTTGTCACCCTCCCAGTACATGGCTGTGTTCACCAACTTGGAAGCTCCCCAAACCCTGTACTCCTGCAATTTTATGGAGGCTTTCTCACATAGGCATGATCAATTATTAACTCAATTTTAGCCTCTTTCCCCGTCTCTGGAGAAGGGGAGGGGGCTGCTGAAAATACCAAGCTTCTAATCATCACTTGGTCTTCCTGGTGGAGCCATCCAGGAGCCCACCCAGAGTCACCTCATTAGAACAAAAGATTCTCCTAGTGCTGTTATCACCTAGGAAATTACAAGGGTTTTAGGAACTTTGTGCCATGAACCAGGCGCAGAGACTAATATATATATATTTTCTATTATCTCACAATGGGCCACGATTGACCCCACTACACTGAGCAAATGATGTAACACTGTTACTGTTTTTCCTGCTTATAATCGATTTCCATAGCTCATTTCCTCCAAAGAGTTCAAGGTACAAGCCTCAGAACTTTGCCCTTGGAAAATCTCCTGTGTCAGAACAAACACAAAATCATTTATTATTAATTTATTACACACCTCTGTGGGTTCTGTGCCAGGCAGAGAGGAATGCAAAGGAAAACAGGGTGCTCTATCCACACAGTATGGGTAGATTCAGAAAACTGCCACCCTTTCAGTGACTTTAGATAATTATTTCCTTAAAAATTTCCTTTAATGTTTAATATTTGACAAGGCCACTCCTGCTTTATTTATTTATTTTTTTTATAGATCAGCAAATATATACACACAGTCCTTCCAGCATTTCTGATACGCCAGAGGTGTGTCCCCCCGTGGAGGAAGAATGACACACTGATGAGAGGAAAAGAGAAGGCCGAGGTGACTCATTTCTCACGGGAGGCTTGGATAAGGCTCACGGGTATGGGGATGAGACACATGATCAGGCTTTGAAGGATGGGAAAAGACATTATGCTTGATAAATATCGCCTCCTGGACGCAGCCCTTCCCAAGCAGCATTTCCTCAAATACTCGGAACAAGCCCAGTGAGGCAGATGCTGATATTAATGCCCTTTTGCATATGGGAAAAGTGCAGCTAATAGAGGGAGAGTAACTTATTCCAAGTCACACGGCTGGCAAACCTGACGCTTCACTCCCTTTCGCATTGTAAAGGGTTTTACGGCACAGAAAGGGGGCATCCTGGGGATGCAGGTTAATTTGTGTGCCTATGTCCCTAACCAGGTGATGAGGTTCTTGGAAGCAGGGACTTTGCCAGATTCAACTTGGTATTCCCCAGCACCCAATGCCATGCTCGGCACTTCAGAGATTTGTTGAATGAATGAGTAAGATTTTGAGCCGCAGAAATGCAGGGAGGCCATTTGGGGTAATGGTGACAGAATGCGCCATGCATTGGCGCATTCCAGGAGCACGTGACAGTGGTGGGGAGCAGGACATGAGTCCTGTTGTTGTGGGATTCTGGAGTTGGTGAACAGACACTGTGGCATTCACTGGCCATCCATGCCAGCCTTCTCCAGCAAGCCTTCTTCTGCATCTGAGGCTCGAAAGCTGAGCACATTCTTGGATTCTCTGGCACAGGGACAGAAGCTGCTCAAGATGCCCACGTTGCTAGGATGGCTGACGGCAAGGGTGGGGTGGTTCTGCCCCCCACGGCTGGGTCTCGATTCCATAGGCGGCTCCTATGATGGCCAAGTTCTGCTGTGTGGCTTAGGAATCTTTTCTGGAAGGTGGGCTCAGAGTCCTTTCCTGCAGCTTTCTCAGTGTTCCTCTGACTGTATATGATAAATGGTCTATTGCTGTTTCTTTAAAAGTTTCCCGTTGGTTCTCCAATGCATGACTGTCACACAGCTCAACTCACAGTTAACTCAGAACACCCACGCTGGTCTGTCCTCTATTTAGAGAGACAAGCCCATCAGTCACACTTTTATGGATGTTACAGCAATGTCAAATTGATGCGTATATTTCTAAATATTTACTCTCCAGTGACTGCACCAGGACAGCCCCCAACAAAGGAGCCTGCCACACAGCTTTGCCGACAATGCCACCACCCAATACTAGATGGTGACTAAATGACTCAAACCCATCTTTTCCCTTGGGGATTCTGAATGGGACAGAGAAGCCAAGAGGAAGCAGGATTCAGAATTAAGCGGAAGCCACAGAATACCCCAAGCCCTCGAGGAAACAGATACCATGGCAGGTCCGAGGAGGGTGGGAACGAGCAGCTGATCCAAGAATGGTGAGTGTCCGAGTCGATGTTGGGGCACTAAAGCCGCCACGTGCCTGGATGATGTTCCAGATCTCCTTCCTGTTTGAGGGACCAGCCGTGGCCTCTTTTCCTTGGATCCTTATAATAATCCCCACTGGGGTCTGAGGTCATGTGAGTGTGCCTCTTCCTGGTAACCCTGCTACAGGGGTGGTGGTGGCATGAGGTGGGAAGGCATTTTAGCTCCATTTCCTAGAAAACAGAACCTAGAATGGCTTGCATATGAATGTGTTACTGGGGATGCACACCCCATGGGAAGAAGTAACAGGACAAAGGAAGGGCAGGACAAAGAATTGTCAACACTGCATTGACCATAACTTAGTCACCTGATGGGATGTTGTGATTTATAATAAGGTATACATATATGATTGGGGTGCCTGGGTGGCTCAGTTGGTTAAGCGTCTGCCTTCGGCTGAGGTCATGATCTCAGGGTCCTGGGATCGAGCCTCGCATTGGGATTCCTGCTCAGCAGGGAGTCTGCTTCTCCCTCTCCCTCTGCCCTCCTCCCAACGCCCCTGCTTGAGCCCTCGCTCTTAAATAAATAAATAAATAAATAAGAAATATATATGGGTTTCATCCCCATTCCTGGCACAGAGCAACTAAAACCTTTGGAATTTCTGGGCACCTGGATGGCTCAGTCATTAAACATCCGCCTTCAGCTCAGGTCATGATCCCAGGGTCCTGGGATCGAGCCCCGCATCGGGCTCCCTGCTCAGCGGGGAGCCTGCTTCTCCCTCTCCCACTCGCCCTGCCTGTGTTCCCTCTCTTGCTGTCTCTCTGTCAAATAAATAAATAAAATCTTAAAATAAATAAGTAAATAAATAAATAAATAAATAAAACCTTTGGAATTTCGTGAGGAAAGCAATCGAGGTGTCTTTTGTTATGTTAATGAGGTGGAGAATGGTTGCCAGGAGAATCAACCGAGTGATTAGGACATTGGGAACTTTTTTTTTTTTTAAGATTTTATTTATTTATTTGACAGAGAGAGAGAGACAGCGAGAGAGGGAACACAAGCAGGGGGAATGGGAGAGGGAGAAGCAGGCTTCCTGCCCAGCAGGGAGCCCGATGTGGGGCTCGATCCCAGGACCCTGAGATCATGACCTGAGCCGAAGGCAGACGCTTAATGACTGAGCCACCCAGGCGCCCCAGGACATTGGGAACTTTTAGTCCCACCGCCCTGACCTCCAGGGACAGGAGCCAAGGGGTGTTGAATCAATCACCAATGGCCAATGAGTTAATCAATCATGCCTATACCATGAAACTTACATAAAAGTCCAAAAGCTTGGGGTTTGGAGAGCTTCCAGTTGATGAACATGTGCAGATGGGGGAAGAGCAGTGTCTGGAAAGGACATGGAACACACACACACACACCCCCCACTGCCCTTTGCCAATACCTTGCCCCATACCTTCCACCTCTGTTCCGAAGTTATATCCTTTTGTAGTAAACCCGTAATCTACTAAGCAGAAGGTTTCTCTGAGTTCTGTGAGCCACTCTAGCAAATTAATCAAACCCAAGGCCAGAGGGTGGGGGTGTTGGAACCTCTGACCTATAGAACCTCTGATTGGTCAGAAGCCCAGGTGACAGCCTAGCCTTGTGAATGGCATCTAAAGTGCGGTGGTGAGGGGCCATCTTGTGGGACTGAGCCCTTAACCTGTGGGATCTGACTCTGTCTTCAGATACATAGTGTCAGAATTGAGTTGAACTGCAGGACACCCAGTTGGTGTTGGAGAATTGCTTGGTGGTGTGGGAGAAATCCCTTCCACACATTGGGATTGGTCCCAGAATCATACATGGCCACAGAGAACAGCAAAGGGGGCTGGGAAATGTAGTCCTTATCCTAGATAGCACGCATCCTGCTAAAAATAAGTGCTTTATTACTATGGAAAAGAAAGAAAATAAATATTAGGGGACGATTATCAGCCTTTGCAGTAGCAGGCGACCAACAGTATCTGCTCCAAGGGCTGCTGTTGGATCAGTTCTGTCCTAATTGTGATTCATTATTTGTGTGATTATTAAATAAATGTTTGTATTTCTAAACCTACTGTAAGAATTTTTGCGAACAGGGACCATAACTGTCTCGTACACACTCAATTGTCACCCCTCTCTCCACCCATCAGTTCCAGCTCACTTTTGGTACATTTCAAAGGCACAATTTCTAATTGTTGAATGGCTGCCTGAATGAAAGAATGAATCTTATTTCAGAAGTCCAGCAAAGTATCCCTATATTGATAGAGAGCTTTCCACTGGAAAATGTCCTTCCCTGATCTCCGTTTTCAGAGACACTGTTTAAGAGTCCTGAATAATGAAACCAACATCAGTCAAAGGCAAGCTTTGGTCTGGCAGAGATGAAGGGCCAAGAGAGAGCTAATGAGTCTGTAATGCAATTTGGTGCCAATAAAATGGCGCAATATTAAATTCAAGGCCATGAGATTTACACTAAAACCCAACACAATTAGAGAGTAAGAACCCGATCCCCCACCTGCTCCAGTTCTAGTTTGAGTCATTTTATGGACACAGACTTCCCACTGACATTGTCTGGTGATGTCATGGTGAGAATTTTGACAGTCATTAAATTTCTGGCTGGAGGGCCAACGTGGCCAGAGAGACTCAGAACCGAGAAGAACATAAAATCACTGAGTTCAGAAAGCCACTGTCTACAAAGTTAATGAATCAGATAGGAGACCTCCTCCTCTGTCTCCTGCTACCAATGAATGCGGTGATAAGGGTCAGTGTGTCCTCAGTGTTTGCTGCTTGGCTGGCAATGTTCTAATTAAGCTCTGTATGTAATTTAACTAATTCAACCCTCACCACACAGAACAACCTTATGAGGCAGGTTCTATCTTTATTTTGTCGATGGGGAAACTGAGGCATACAGGCAGGGTATATACTTTGCCCTAGTTCGTAGAGCCAGAAGCCAGCAGAGCTGGGATTGGAACCCAGGTTTCGTGTGCTGATAACCTGAACCACCCCCAAACTGTCTCGAGTCAATTGTTTCCAAATGGGCATCTGATGATGTTTACTAGGGTCTGGGGCAAAAGAGCAAACTAAGACATATGATGAGAATTTTTCATAAAGTTCAATTTACGGTGGTGTCTCTTCTTACAGGGTAGGGACACTTCAAAGTCAGCACATAGCAAAAGAAAATTGTATTTCGTTCAAATTACCCTTGATAGATCAGCATAGGGATTTGGATTACACACTTGTCAAAACTCATTGAATAGTCCGTTCACTCCAGGCTTGTGCCTTTCACTGGATCTCAGTTTTACCTCAAAAAATCATAAACGCAAATTGGATTCTAGTGAGTGATGTGGTTGCTGAAGTGTTTCGGGGTGATGTGTCCCGGCCTCAGCCGTTGCCTTTGAAATGTACCAAAAAGTGAGCTGGAACTGATGGGTGGAGAGAGGGGTGACATGAGGAAGCAAGTCAAGTTAAACATTCAGGGTAGAATCTAAATGGTGGGCAGATGGGCAGCCTCTGTACAATTCATTCAATTTCTCTGTCTGCTTGAACATCTTTTTCAATATGATGTTGAAACAAAAAAAAATACACTTGAAAATCTGCTTGCTTAGGAAGTTGCTATTTTGGAAATAGATATTCTGTCTCTCATTTGACCATCACCGTCCGATTTTTCTCCAACATTGAAACCATCCGTTGAGCACCTGAAGAAGGAGTTGGTTTGAGTTATGGGCCACGTTGCATGAATAATACGTATCTTCAGGCGTTCAGCCTGGTGAGGGAGCCGTTGTAAGGCATGGAAATGGGAGACAACAGGAAGCCAGCTCTTTAAGTAAAGGGGGCAGCCAAATTGTTTACACTATTTAAAGTGTTCTCTCCCACACCCAAAGCAGTTTTGTTTATGTAGCTGAATCCCAACTGAAATTTGCATACGATAAGGTTCCTTTTAAGGAATGCTCTTAAAATATCCTTTTAAGAGCGTGCCCAGAGGGCGTCTGGGTGGCTCAGTCGTTAAGCATCTGCTTTCGGCTCAGGTCATGATCCCAGGGTCCTGGAATCGAGCCCCGCATCGGGCTCCCTACTCCGCGGAAGGCCTGCTTCTCCTTCTCCCACTCCGCCTGCTTGTGTTCCCTCTCTCACTGTCTCTCTCTCTCTGTCAAGTAAATAAATAAATAAAATCTTAAAAAAAAAGAGAGAGAATATGCCCAGGGCGCCTGGCTGGCTCGGTCGGTGGGGCATGCATCTCGGGGGTTGTAAGCTTGAGCCCCCTGTCGCGTATAGAGATTACTTAAAAAAAAAAGCCTTAAAAAAAATAATAAGAGGGGTGCCTGGGTGGCTCGATCAGTTAAGCGTCCGACTCTTGATGTTGGCTTAGGTCATGATCTCAGGGCCGAGAGATCAAGCCCCATATGGGGTTCAGGGTGGAGTCGGCTTGTCTCTCTCCCTCCCCCTCTGCTCCTCCCCCCACTTGCACATGCTCGCTCTCTCTCACACAAATAAATAAATTCTTTAAAAAAATATTAATTTTCTCTTTCTCTCTGTTGAATGTTAAAATAACCATTTTCTTCTATGGAGAAACTGATAGCAACGATGATCATGGGAGATTTGTTTTTCTCCTTAAGTCCTAATTTAGCAAAATGACAAGTGGGTGATCCTAGATCAGAGTCCCAACTCACTCACCTCTGCCACTGGAATGTGGGCAGGGTTTTTATCTGCTTTGTGCCCCCATTATCTCTTCAGTTCCTGGCACAAGAATCACTCAATAAATAAATATTAGCTGAATATATTTTACCAGCCCATGAAAGTTGGGGAGAAGAGAAGCCTGCACCAAGATGGGAGAACTTTTCTGACCGCACGAATGCTAGACAGATGTGCCTGTGCTATGGCAGAAAGATGGGGGAGCAGGGAATGGGGAGAGAGAGAGAGAGAGTTGGGGGGGTATTAGAGTCCCAGTATAAACATTCATTGCAGGAAAACCACCCATCTACTGCTGACTCGATCGAGCACATGGCTCATGGTTAAGTGCAAGATGGAAGCTGACAATCTGCTCCTCACCTCACTCTATC
Source organism: Mirounga leonina (assembly GCF_011800145.1). Lineage (NCBI taxonomy): Eukaryota > Metazoa > Chordata > Mammalia > Carnivora > Phocidae > Mirounga > Mirounga leonina. Next base: position 35,695,310 of record NW_023270453.1, read on the forward strand.
CAGTTCCCACCTGCTGGGTGCATCTAATATCCAAAGATTGCTATTTCCCTTCAGTATGGTCCCAAGAAACAACTTACGAGCTCAACCAGAGAAATGCAGTGATCTGTTCCAGCCCTGGAAAAAAATAAACTAGATGTATAGGGATGGTACAATGTTGTATATTCTAGGAATTTAAGAAATTATTTCAAGGGTATCTTTGATACTTTGTGCCTTTTCACCATCTCTTCTGACTCTGGAACCTCCCCATCCCATCCCTAGGCTGCAAGGGATGGGGAGAACGAACAGGCCACTCACTGTCTCTGAAACATTCAGCAACGTCATCCTCCGGGATGTTGTAGTCAATCAAGCATGGGATCCTCTTACTGGAGGGTAGGACACCCTTCATCCTACTGGGTTGAGCTCATCGCAAATGTAGATGTGATTTCTAAGCCCTTGAGAGTTAGCTTTGTCAATGATCTCAGACTCCTGGCTCTGGAACTCTGGAGCTCTCCAGCTGCTTCCTAAACTGCCCCCGCCCCAGCCTGACGGTGCTGGAGGGCTGGTGGGCAAGGATGCCCCTCTCTGCTGGCAGCCACACCGTCCGGCTCTTGCCTGGCCGCATCAGGCTGTCCCAGTCTAAGCAGCATCTTGCTTGCCGCTCTGTGCTCTGGCCATCAGCTTGACAAAATGCCAAGTTGCCTTTGTGTACCTTTCACTTGAATACAGAGATCCTTCACTTCTCTTCCTTTGTGAAAGGTGCCTTGTAGGGAAAGAAGGAGCGAATGTGGCTGTCTTTTTATAGCCCTCTCCAAAGGTCAGGCTTTCTTCTGCAGCTGGAAGTGGCCCACGACATACTGTGTGAATAAAAGGGATGGGTTATCAGCCCTGCCTTCATGTCAGGGCTGTGCCGAGCACATAATCTACCTCCCTTTTCTTTGGCAAAGCCACCCGGGACTCAATTTCATGTGTTTAATTTCTGACCCTGAACAGGAGGCCCCTTCCCCCCGGGGCCCCTGTTCTTTAGGCGGCCTTGAACAATACTCACCTCCTTCATCTGGGATGCCCAACCTGGACCATATCCGGTATGAAGTGGGTGTTTAATTTTTATCACTAAAATCCCCCAAACCCAAATGAGGCAGTTTGCTGTAACCACATAGAGGCACCAAGAGCCAGGTATCCAGGCATGTTCAGAGTTATTTTAACAGAATAGTCCTCTTTCCACTGTGTGGTTCTTGTTCACCTGGCAGCTACCTATGTGGGTTACTGACTCAACATTCCATTGATTCAACACAGTTATTGACCACCTACTATGTGCCATATTCTGTTCTAGGTGCTGAGAACACTTAGTAAACAAAACGAAGATCGCAACCCTCATTGAGCTGATATTTGAAGGCTCATACATTACACTGGGGACCATATTGTCCAAACTCATGCCTGAAAGGGAAAATGGCTGCCATGGATAAGTAAGTTGGACAATACACATTGACCAGGACTGTCGTGCGCAAACCACAGGTGAGGTGTGCAGTGGTTCAAGACCTTGCCTTGAAGTGGACACAGCTCAACGGTGAGGTGCTGGGTTTGAATTTTTAAAAACCTGATACAAGTTCCAAGCTCTCATGGAAAGAGCATGTGCTCTGGGGGGAAGCAGCAATGGATTTGAGTCCCAGCTCAGACTTACTAATGGTATCATTGACTATGCATCCCTTCTTTCTGAGCTCCAAGTTTCCTTTCCTGGGTAATAAGACTTTAGTGAAGTAACACATGGAAAGCATCTATATCCCACACCTGGTGCATAGTAGGAGCTTGACAAATATTGGTTTCCTACCCTCAACTCGGTGCCAACTCCCCCAACACACACACACACACACACACATGTTTACTAGATTTGGAAACTATTCTTTAATTTCTAAAGCAATTTACTTGGATCTGCAAAAAAAAATAATAATATTTATTAAGTAGCTACAGGGAAGTTTCTACTGGAAGACAAGAGAATAAGATCAGTGACAAAGTCATAATGATTACCTTTGTTTATGGAGGGGTTTAGTATAAAAGCTAAGTAGTTTTTATGTTCATTGTGTTCCATAATCCTTACAATCCCTGTGAACTAAGGCATGTTTCTGTCAACCCATTTTTAGAGATAATGAGAGCAAGGCCTGGATCAGGGGTCACAGGTGCTTTCTGTAAAGGGCCAGTAGGTAAATAATTTGGGTTTGGTGGGCCATTCGGATTCTGTTGCAGGTATTAAAGTCTGTCTTTGTAGGGGGAAAGCAGTCATAGACATGTAAATGAAGGACAGGGCTGTGTTTCAATAAAAACTGACTCACAATAACAGCTAGATTTAGCTCCTTGGCCATAGTTCCCTGACCCCTAGCCCACCACCTCATCAGGCTAGTGGAATGCTTTAGCTGGGATTTGAGCTATACTTATACACTCTGTTCTGCATCTTAGTTTACTCCCATTATAGTCAGTTTTGGAGATGTTTCCATATTAAACAAATAGAGCCACCTCATTCTTCTTAATGGCTGCGGAGTAATCCCCGGTGTGGCTGAATCGTAAGTTGTTTGGCTGGTCCCCTCCTAGCAGGTACTGAGATTAGTTACAATTTTTTGCTATTATGAATAAAGCTGCAGCAAATATTCCTGTACACATGTCATTTTGCCCATGTGGAACTCTGTCTTCAGAATGGGTGCTGGAGTTCCAGCCATCGTATCCACATCCCAGGTGGAAGCAAGATTTGGGGAAAGGCAAAAAAAGCCGGTTTTAGCTGTCTGCCCCATTCCTAAGAAGCTTTCCTAGAAGTCCCACCTGAGAACTTCTGCTTATATTTTACTGGCCCAAATGTAGTCACGTGGGCACATCCCATTGCAGTGTGGAGGGAGACAATGCTGGCTGCATAGAGCCCCACTTGGAGACTGTGGCATCAGGTAAAAGATGATGGTGGCCAATACTTGTGAAGAGATGATAGGAATGCAGGGAAAATGGCATGGGTTTGAATTTTTAAAAACCTGATACAAGTTCCAAATACTCTCCGGCTTTGCTCAAGGCTGCTTAGAAATCAATACCAAAAGCAGAGTCTCTTGTAAAGTGATTTATTCCCTCTTTTATCTCTGTTCATCTAGAACAAAAAGAAGGAAAGGAGGAAGGGGGAGAAAAGGCTTCCTGCTGTTAGATTCACTCCCTGGAGAATGGACAAGCCCCCACCCCACCTCACCCAAGATGATTTAACGGTCTGAGCGCCTCCCCTGGGCTCCCACGGAAATGGGTGGATAAACAGGAGGATGCCCTGCACAATTCCAAAGAGGCAGGGGTGGTCCAAGCTGTCCCTCCTTGCTGTGGCTCTTAAAGATCCCTTCCCGGGCGCCTGGGTGGCTCAGTTGGTTAAGCGACTGCCTTCGGCTCAGGTCATGATCCTGGAGTCCTGGGATCGAGTCCCGCATCGGGCTTCCTGCTCCACAGGGAGTCTGCTTCTCCCTCTGACCCTCCTCCCTCTCATGCTGTCTCTCATTCTCTCTCTCTCAAATAAATAAATAAAATCTTAAAAAAAAAAAAAAAGATCCCTTCCCTTAGAGGGGGATAAAGTATGAAGTATGAAGGGACTCTCAGGAGGCGGGACTCCCAGGCTCAGCCCTCACCCAGGATGGATGTCTTTTTCCTTTCTCTCTGGAGATGCCCTCTGTCCCCCAACTCATCTTTCTTCTACTCTGAGCCCTGTTTCGACTAATGGCATTTTATAGAATCATTGCAGATAATTTTTCTTCAGACACTATCTCACCCCCCAACAAACACTTAACAATTGTTAGCAACACCCTTCCTATCACCTTAAGTAATATGGAATTTCAAAATATACTTTATGTCCATGTGCTTTGATTAATCCCAATGACTTTCTCTTTTCCGATTCCACATACAAAAGCTCTTCGACGACCTCGCATATGTCCATGGTCCTCCTAAACCCTGAGTGAAATCATTTCAAAATGTTACGGATCTAAAAGGATTGGTGGGGAGGTAGATGGTGATTCTGATGGAAGCCCGCTCTACCTCCAGCGAAATGGATTTGAAGGCAATTCAGGGAGGTAAAATTACAGATCTTAAGATTAATTCAATATTGAGAGTGAGGCTGAAGATAGAATCAAGGATGGATTTGGCCTCTAGTGTAGTCAACTGGGTGGATTTTTTAATCCCCAGTGGCTGGCAGTCTATCTGGTACAGGACAGATATTAAATGTTTGTGAATGAAAGAAAATAATTTCTTCTCCGTAAACCAACCACTTCCCTTGATTTGGTTTCCTTATTTCTGTCCTATAGTTTGGTAGTTTTCCTAGTCATTCAGCCTGAAACTCACCATTGACTCATCTTTCCTTTGGGTCCTGTATTAGTCAGGGTTCTCTTGGAGAAACAGAACCAAGAGGATCTACATATAGAGAAAAAGAGACTCACGTGAGGAGGTGAGTTAAGTCCCAAGATCTACAGTCAGCAAGCTGGAGACCCAGGAGAGCCAACGAACGGTATAGCTCCAGTCTGCAAAAGACCAAAGAGCCGATGTTTCAGTTCAAGTCCTGAGTCAGGAAAAGACCAATGTCCCAGCCCAGCAGTTGGGACTGCTTTCCCTACTTTCAGGAAAGTTAGACTTGATGTTCTAGCCAGGTGTTCAACTGATTGGATGAGGCCCACCCACATTTAGGAGAGCAACCTGCTCTACTCAGTCTACCAATTCAAATGTGAATCTCAACCAAAAACACCCTCACAAAGACACCCAGAATAATGTTGGGCCAGATGTCTGGGCACTCTGTGATCCAGTCCACTGAACACATGAAATTGACAAGTCCTTTCTGAGCAGCCCACAGGTCCTGCTCTTCTTCTGAAAAGGTGGTCTTGATGCAGTCAGTGTCCTGGCAGGAAAGCGAGGCACACCCAAAAGGGGATAATAAAAGCAAGGTCAGGAGGAAGGAAACTTCAACTTGAGGGCTGGTGAAGGGCCCCCAGGGTCTGCAACAGTTGGAAGCCACTGTGACCTCCGGGCCTGATGGGGCAGGCAGAGAGGATGTGCCAGGTACTGTTAAAAGCACCCGACACATATTACCTCTTAAAAAAACCCCTACAGGGCACCTGGGTGGCTCAGTTGGTTAAGCGACTGCCTTCGGCTCAGGTCATGATCCTGGAGTCCCTGGATCAAGTCCCGCATCGGGCTCCCTGCTCGGCAGGGAGTCTGCTTCTCCCTCTGACCCTCCCCCCTCTCATGTGCTCTCATTCTCTCTCTCTCAAATAAATAAATAAAAAATCTTTAAAAAAAAAACAAAAAAAACCCCTACAGTTTTATTGAGATATAATTCACATATCATACAATTACCCAATCAAAGATGACAATTCAATAGCTGTTAGTCTATTCACACAATTGTGCAACCATCCCCACAGTTTTAGAACATTTTCATTACTCCCAAAAGAACCCTGAACCCCTTAGCTATCACCCGCCCCAACACCTCCTTTGCCCCAACCCTAGGCAATCACTAATCTACTTTCTGTCTCTATAGATTTGCCTATTCTGGACATTTCGTGTAAATGAAATAATAATCTGTGGTCCTTTGTGATTGGCTTCTTCCATTTAGCATGTTGTTTTTAGGTTCGTCCGTGACAACCCAGGGGCCATCATTTTACAAGCGGGGAAGTTAAGGCACAGAGAGGTTAGGGAACACCTGGTAAGTGGCAGAGCGAGAATTCACACCCAGGTGGTGTAGACCATCGTGCTATGCTGCCTGTCGCCACAGAGCCCTCACCCAGGTCCTCATCCACCCTCAAGGGGAGCGCTATGGTAATGTCAGTCCCGCCCCCATGTCAGTCTTCCCTGCCACAGTTCATCCTAAACCCAATGCCCCATTTACAACCACTCAAGTTCCATCCGCATCATGACCTCCAGGGAACATCAGGCCCTTTTCCCTGCCCAACATCTGTTCTCCCTCGTCCTGGTGAGGGAACTCTGGCTTCCTTTGTGGGAACCACCCTCACCCCACTCTTGGCCCAGGTGGCTTGGGTGGAGTTGGATGGAGTTGTCTCTACTCTACTGGGTTCAGGAGCAACCATGTGACTAAGGTTGGCCAATGAGAGCACCGCAATCCCCTGGGCCCACAGTGATTGGTTGATGGTGAGGGACGTGACCTGATTGGAGAAAAATGAGGCTAAAGGTGGGGGGAGGGGCATGTGCTGTGGATTCTGGGAAATCAACGTTTCCTCGCTTCTGCAGAAGCTAGAGGAAGAGATCCTCACCTTTCTTGTGGGTGGAGGAGTGTTAGGAGGTGATGCACGGAAGTGCTGCTCTAATTCTGCTGCCACACACTAGGAGGGCCACTGGGATGGGGGGTGGTCATTGTGAGCCTAATGTTGACACTGTGCAAAGCATAGAGGAGAGAGAGACAGAAGCCACATATTTGGTTTGAGCTCCTGGATCAAACCATACCTGAAGAAAACATCTGGGTTCTTCATTTAGGAGAATTAATACTTCCTATTATAGCAAAGGTGAGATTTTTTATGTCCCTTCTAAATGCTATAAAAAAGGACTGTGAAATTCATGTTCGAAAATTTTTCTATTCCACAGCACTTAGAATACTATGCTCCCTTAAAACCAAAAAATTGAGATAATTATTCTTTTCATGACCGTGGCTTATTTAAACATAAATGGCATGCACAGAGCACCAGCGAGCAAGTGCAACAGGTGGTATCTCCACACAATTGTTTTTATTGTTGCAATAAAGCCGGTTGGAAGCTAAGCATGGAAAATACTACACAAAGGCTGCTCTTCCCGCGCCCCCCGCCCCAGCAGAACAGGGAGCACTGCTTTTCAGCATTGTTCCCAACCCATGAAGACAACTTGGTCTGCAACACGTTTCCAGCTGTCATGGCCCTAAATGGGAGGGAGAAAACTGGAATAAGAAGTTACATCTTAGCAGAAAATAGTGCAGGAAGAGAGGAGAACAGAATGGAAATCCTCAGTCAGTCCAGAAAAATAAAATGTAAAGCAGGGGAAAAGCATCCATTTTGGGGGCAGATTCAAAATAAAGCCCTTGGGGAATGGGACCACTGATTCTTAGCCAGGCAGGCACATCAGAGCCCCATGTGAGTTTTTAAAATATATTCATCCCTTAGGCCAGCCACATAGCTTCTGTTTCAGTAGGACTGGATGGAGCAGGAGGAACTGCAGATTTTTTTTTTTTTTAAATCTCAAGAGTTGATTCGGATGCGCATGCCCAGTTGGTATTTCAGGAATAAGAATTATAAAATTCTATATAACCCTAGAAATAGAATTGAGATTTTAAAAAAGGAAAAAAGTATCATGAAGGGAAATTCTCAAAACAAAACAAAACACAGCAGCAATAAATAAAAGGCATTTTGAGAAAGAAGAGTTGAGACATGGTCGCGGGTTAAGTATTTGCCAGGCTCACGCCAGGTCTGGGATGCAGATGGACAAGAGGACTGAAGGACACTCCAAGGTTGACCGTCCTTTCCCAACTTTGTACTTTCATGCAGAAGTTTCTGTACAGGCTGGTTTTGGGCAACAGGCTTGCGCAATGGAAACCCGCGTAAGGTCAAAGGGCCCACAGTGACCACTGGGCTGAAGGCAAACAGGCTCAGTAGGTGACCCACCTCCAAATATCCATAAGCCCTAGCTGACCAATGGGCTCCTTACAACCAGGCGCAGGTACCAAAAAAGGAAAATTCCTTACCTCTCCTCACTTCCCCCCTTAACTACAGCCCCCCACCTCCTCCTTGCAGACAGCCACTCCTCCGTGGTCCTGCACTCTGCTCCCTTGCCCTGTAGCCAATAAACTTCTATCTCCTTTGTTCTGCCTCTGGTGAGTCCTTTCCCTTCATGCCCTTCCGGCCTCCACCGGATCAGCTCCCCCTACAGTTTCTGGCTATGTTTATGTTGAGATCAGGATTGTCATTACTTGTGTCAATTCATTTTGTTTCATTTTATGAGTTCACATGGGCACTTTTTTTAAGCTAAAATTAGTTTATCAAGGGCGCCTGGGTGGCTCAGTTGGTTGGGCGTCTGCCTTCGGCTCAGGTCATGATCCCAGGGTCCTGGGATGGAGCCCCACATTGGGCTCCCTGCTCAGCAGGGAGCCTGCTTCTCCCTCTGCCCCTCCCTCCTGCTCCTGCTCTCTCTCTCTCTCACAAAAATAAAATCTTGAAAAAAAAAATCAAATTAGTTTATCAAACATTGGCTGAGGGCCAGTGAGGGGTGGGAACAGCCCCTGCCTTTAACAGGGTCACACTGTGTTGGAGAGATGGTAGGAAAGCACGTAACAACTGGCGATGATAGAATGCCGTACCAAGGCAAAAAGCTGAAGTATGGAGAGATAAGGGAGAGGGTGTGGGATGACGTCACTTACGAGATAAGTGGGCAAATGGCCTTCCTCAGTAAAAAGGCCAATCATGTGACTCAGAAGAAGGTATGTGTGAGCAAGGTGTGTCCAGGGAGCAGCCTGAACTAATGAATAAATATTCAACGCGGCCCCTTGGATACTGCTTGATGCTTGAAGCTGGTTTCTCCATGTGGTACCCCTGGAGAGAGACTAATCTTCCTCCCCTCTGTTTTCCTCTCTCCCTTTCCTAAAAAAGAAAATGCATCCTCCCTGATAAGGATGCTTTCAAGTCAGTGGGCCAGCGCAGATCGGAACAGCCAGCTAAGCCCTCCACCTTTTTTTTTTTTTTTTTGCGGTGTGCAAGTGTGACAACCCATTCCCGCTCACCAGCGAAGATCAGGAGGTGGGATTATTGGGGCCCGATGATCACAACACGTAGCAATGACCTCGCCTTGCTCACTAGGCGTTGTCCTTGTGACATTCTGGACGTGACTAGCAGGGACGGCTGTTGGGGGGGGCGGGGCCGACTCGGAACTCAGGGCGAGGGTGCCCTCTGGTGGCCGCAGGAGGGGGTCGTGAAGCCCAGGACCTTCCCTTGCCCTTGGCGCGCCGGGGAGCCCATCTTCCTACACGATCCCAGATCAAAGGACCCGTCGTGTTCTGTCACAGCCCTGCAGGGCTGCCATTTCGGGAGACAGGAGTGGGAAGAAGCACGTCCCCGAAAGCAAGAGGAGCCTTTTAAACCTTTGAAAACATATTCAGCAGTAGAGTGCTTTGTGCTCTGGGCAGAGCCAGGAAAGAGCAGTTTTGAGGAAAGGTTTCTTTTGTTCCCTAGGTTGGGAAAGGTCACATTTTCTTCTCCTCAAATCACCAGATCAAGAAGTTTTAAGGAGGGCCTTAGGCCCTGGGGTGAGGATCCAGACTTCTTATCACATTCTCAAAAGAGTACTGAATCTCCAAAAGGGGTAAGAACCCTGAGAGGTTTTTCCTCCTGAAATTCCACAGAGACTGTATTCAGTGGTGGTCCCCTGAAGCATTAGAGATCCCCAAATTTTGTGTTATTAATAACCCAAATGTCCACCGATAGAGAAAGAGGGGAAATTAGAGGCGAACTGGCCTGGTGGTTAAGTTCAAGGCTTTCCAGCACCTGCGGACTGTTTCTGTAAAGGGGGTGAGGAGAGCATGGGCTCCGAGGGCCGTGGCAGGAACTGGGTGGGTGAAGCAGTCAGGGCAGGGTGGGAGGGAGGCAGTGTCAGTGGGGGCCGTGGCTCAGCTGTGAAATGGAAGAGTATTGCAGCCAGCCAGAGGAATGTGGTGGATCTATACACATTGTGTTGGAAAGATGGCCAATAGAGGTCACCAAAAGAAAAATGCAAACTGCAGATCAAAGATGCACAGTATTATTCCATGTGGGGAATGATCCAAACCCAAAGGTGTACATGTATGGATAAAAGATTTCTTTTTAAGAGTCTGGGGAGGTAGGGGCGCCTGGGTGGCTCAGTCGGTTAAGCCTCTGCCTTCGGCTCAGGTCATGATCCCAGCGTCCTGGGATCGAGTCCCACATCAGGCTCCTTGCTCAGCAAGGAGCCTGCTTCTCCCTCTGCCTGCCTCTGTCCCTCTCTCTCTCTGATAAATACATAAAATCTTAAAAAAAAAAAAAAAAAGAGTCTGGGGAGGTACATGATGAATTATTAATAGTGGTTACTTCTTAGGGATAAGTTTGGAAGCAGTGTTTTGTGTGTGTGTTTTAACCTATATGTAGTTTATATTATTTCATTTCGAGGCAACTATTTCTTTGGGAAGTGGGAAGGGGGAGAAAAAAGAAAACAATGAGGGGCACCTGGGTGGCTCAGTTGGTTAAGCAACTGCCTTTGGCTCAGGTCATGCTCCCGGAGGCCTGGGATCGAGCCCTGCATCGGGTTCCTGGCTCAGCAGGGAGCCTGCCTCTCCCTCTGACCCTCTCCCCTCTCATGCTGTTTCTCACTCTCTCTCTCAAATAAATTAATAAAATCTAAAAAAAAAAAAGAAAGAAAGAAAACTGCACTGTCTTATGTGACAGATTGCTAACAGCTAATCACAAAGTAAGGCAGGTGGTCACAGTTTCCTAATAAGCAACAGCGGTCTACAGAGAGATTTACTTGTCACTGTAAATACCCTTTAGCACTGCTGGAATATTTCACCATGCGAATGTGTGCATTACTTTTTACAAAAAGCTTTCATTTAAAAAAAAAAAAAAGCTTTCATTTCTTAAAAAAAGAAAAACAACACCAGGGCAATTTAACCTTGTATTTGGTCCAACAAAAATCTACTGAGTGTCAAGCACTTGTGCGAAGCTCCAAAGGTATGGAAATGACTAAAACGGTCTCTGCCGTCCAGGAGTTCGTGGTCTAGTTCAGCTTCTTGCACTAATGTGCTTCCAAATCACCTGGACGTGTTGTGTATTGGTTAATTACTGCTGTATAGCAAATCACCCCCAAACTCAGCAGCTGAAAACAGTAAACTTTTATTATCGAAAGTAGTTGCTGAGGGCGCCTGGGTGGCTCAGCTGGTTAAGCGACTGCCTTCAGCTCAGGTCATGATCCTGGAGTCCCTGGATCGAGTCCCGCATCGGGCTCCCTGCTCGGCAGGGAGTCTGCTTCTCCCTCTGACCCTCCCCCGTCTCATGTGCTCTCTCTCATTCTCTCTCTCTCTCAAATAAATAAATAAAATCTTAAAAAATAAATGAATAAATAAAGTAGTTGCTGAGAGTCAGGACCTGAGGAGTGGCTTAGCTGGGCAATTCTGGCTCTGGGTCTCTCATGAGGTTGCAGGCAGGATGTCACCCGGGGCTACATCATCTGAAGGTAGGCCTGGGGCTGAAGGATTCACTCCCAAGATGGCGCCCATACATGGCTACTGGCAGGCGAGCTCAGCTCTTGGCCATGTGACCCTCTCTACAGATTAACTGCTTGAGTGTTCTCACCACAGCGGGCTTTTCCTAGACGGAGTGATCCCAGGGAGAAAGGTGAAAGCTGCAATGTCTTTTATGACCTGGCAGCCCTGGCGGTCACACTCCATCATTTCTACCACTGGTGAGAAAGAAACAAGTCACCAAGTACAGCCACACTCAAGGCAAGGGGAATTGGGCTCCACTGAACAGAGGAGTATCAGTGAATTTGTGGACATAGTCTAAAACTATCACATCTTGTTAGAATGCAGATTCTGATTCAGAAGGTCTGGGAAGGGGCCCCAAGTTTTGCATTTCTAACATTCTGCCAGGTGATAGCACTGCTGTTGGTCTGTGGACGACACTTTGAGTAGCAAGGGGATCAAACACATGCAAAGAACTGTACCTTCCTTGGGTTGCCTCTTTGGAACTATGTTGCTTGCAAGAATAACATCCTCTGTCCTCCTGGCATCATCTTGGGATGGTGTCCAATTTTAAAATCACATTTTCCCTGAAAGGTCGGAGCAGTAAAGTAAGGGCAAGGTTACCTTGTTAATACACGAGGACAAGCTGCAATGGAATTAAAAACAACCACAGGGGGATTCAAAAAATCTCTCTGGTCTTGTTCTGGAAGGTCTCAGAAGCATAAACCATCAGCCATCAATTCTGAAGGGGGTGCTAAACAAACAGCAACAAATCTGGGCTTTTAATAAGTATTGTACAAAATGTCTTTATATGACTAAGATTCCTGACTGTAATACTTACAAAATTAGCTTTGATAAACGGGAGGGCAAGAAACAGCACCAGCATCTCAGAAGATCAAGGCTTCTACATGCTTTGCTGACTTGAAGGGTGGCACGTTAAAGAAATAATTTCCCCATTCAATAGACGGAATTGAAATTTGCTTTCAAATACAGCTTAAAACTACAAATCCTGTATTTTTTTTTTTGAAAGATTTTATTTATTTATTTGACAGAGAGAGACACAGCGAGAGAGGGAACACAAGCAGGGGGAGTGGGAGAGGGAGAAGCAGGCTTCCCGCGGAGCAGAGAGCCCGATATGGGACTCGATCCCAGGACCCTGGGACCATGACCTGAGCCGAAGGCAGTTGCTTAACAACTGAGCCACCCAGGCGCCCCCCTGTATTTTTTTTATTGCTATGATTCACATGCCTTAAAATTCGCCATTTTCAAGTGTACGATTCAGGGCTTTTTTTCAGTACGTTCTCAAGGTTGTGCAACCATCACCACCAGCTAATTCTAAACCATTCATTACCCCAAAAAGAAACTGTGTCCATTAGCGGTTACTCCCCATTGTCCTCCACTCCTTACAGCCTTAGCAACCACTAGTCTGTTTTCTGTCTCTATGGATTTGCCTCTTCTGGACATTTCATATATACATGGAATCATACAATATGTGGCCTTTTGTGTCTGGCTTCCTTCACTTAGCATTTTTTTCTTTACTTGTAGTAAATTATACATAACACTTACCATTTAACCATTTTTATGTGTAGAGGTCAGTGGCATTAAGTACATCCACATCATTGGGCAACGATCACCACCATCTATTTCTAGCATTTTCATCTTCCCGTTCTGAAACTTTGCGCCCAAACATCATGTTTTTAAGGTTTATCAATGTTGTAGCATGTATCAGTACTTCCCTCCTTTTTATGACCAAATAGTATTCCATGGTATAGATATGCTACATTTTGCTTGTCTACTAATCAGCTGATAGACATTTGGATTGGTTCCACTTTTTGGCTATTATGAATAATGTGGCTACGAACTTTCATGTATCTGTGTTTGAACTTATGTTTTCATTTCTATGGGGTTGATACCTAGGAGAGGAGTTACCATATCATATGGTAACTGTATTTGACGGAGGAACTGCCAGACTGTTTTCCAAAGGGGCTGCACCATTTTACATTTCCACCAGCAGTGTATGAGGACCCAGTTCCTCCACATCCTTGTCAAGACATCATTTTCCACTTTTTGAGTTTAGCCGTACTTGTGGGTAAAGTGTTATCTCACTGTGGTTTTCCCTAAAGACTAATGTTTTTGTGCATCTTTTCGAATGCTTATTGGCTATGTGTACATCTAATTTGGAGACATGTCTATTCAAATCCTTTGCCTATTTTTAACTGGGCTATTTGTCTTATTGTTGAGTTTTAAGAGTTCTTTATACACTCTGAGTACAAATCCCTTATCAGATCTATGATTTGCAAACATTCTCTCCCATTCTGTGGGTTGTCTTTCACCTTCTTGAAAAGCACAAAAGTTTTTATTCCGATTAAGTCCAATCTGTGTTTTTGTCACTTGTACATTTGGTGTCATATCTAGGAAACTGTTGTCTAATCCAAGGTCACCAGACTTACCCTTATGTCTTCTTCTAAGAGTTTTAGGGTTTTAGCATTACCATTTATATTTTTAATCCATTTGAGTTAATTTTTGTAAAAGCTGTTAAGTAAGGGTCCAAACTCATTATTTTGCATGTGGATGTCCAGCCTGGTTTTGGTTGTTGTTGTTTTGTTTTCTTAAATAATCAGCAAGAAGCATGGAGAATGTCCTTTCTTTGGTTTCTTGGTAGCATTTTTTTCCCCCTCTTGGCTGGAGGATTTTTTTTTTTTTTTTTTTGGCTGGAGGATCTTGAGTTTTATAGCAAAGCATGCTCTACAGACCCAGAACCCAGGGGCCCAGCCTGACTTGATAGCATCTTTTTGATAAATCTCTACTGAAGTTTGAGGACAAGCACATGGAGTAGTCTTGAATTACTAGTTATATGAAAATGACTGAGAACAAGGGAGAGCTATTTCTTCATTTGATCCCATTGATGACTATGTGCCAGTGATTAAAACAAAGATCCTGCCCTATAGAGCTTACATTCTTGCAGGGAGAAACAGACAAAAAACAAGTATGTTATATAATATGCCAGAAGGTGGTTAAGTGTCATGGGGAAAAAAAATGGAAGAACTGAGCAAGTGGCATGAGGCATGCAATGGGGTGGGGTTTGCAATTTTGAAATAGATGGTCAGGGTGGGCCTCCTTTAAGAGGTGACGTTGAAATAAAAGTTTGAGAGGGGCGCCTGGGTGGCTCAGTCGTTAAGCGTCTGCCTTCGGCTCAGGTCGTGATCCCAGGGTACTGGGATCGAGCCCCGCATTGGGCTACCTGCTCCGCGGGAGGCCTGTTTCTCCCTCTCCCACTCCTCCTGCTTGTGTTCCCTCTCTCGCTGTCTCTCTCTCTGTCAAATAAATAAATAAAATCTTTAAAAAAAAGAAATAAAAGTTTGAGAGTTGGTGAGGGATCTGGCTGTTTGGCTATCTGGGAAGGAGCACTGCAGGCAGAGATGGAACAGCCATGGCAAATGCCCTGAGAAAGGAGCATGCCTGGTATTTTGAGAAATCGCAAGGAGGCCAGTGTGACTTGAGCAGACTGAGGAAGGGGGAAGCAGTCATAGGGTGAGATCACGCAGGTTCTTGGAACCATTTTAGGGACTTAGACTCTGATGCTGAGGGAAATGGGAAAAGCCACTGGGGGGGTTCTGAGCTGAGTAGGAACATGGCCTGGCTTGAGGTTCAAAGGACCACCATGGCTGCTGGGTTGAGAATGGATTGTGGGAGGACAGGGTAAGGCCGGAAGAATAGTAAGTAGGCTTCTAAAATAATCCAGGTGAGACAAGGGTGGCAGCACCTGAGGCAGTGAAAAGGCTTTGGTAGAGCCTGTAGGATGTCCCGGTCTACTGGATGGGGGTGTGATTTAGGTAGGTGTCAAAGATGAGTCCAGAGATTTTGGCCTGAGGACCAGAAGGATGGAGCTGCTATTAACTGTGATAAAGAAGGAAGGCCACTGGGGCATCAGGATGGGGAGGGAGGGAAGGGGAAGAGTTCAGCCTGGGGCACGTGGACTTGAGGTTCTCTCTGACTTCCAAGTGCAGGGGCCAGGTAGGCAGTTGGATATTTGAAAATGAGAAAGCTGGGCTGAAATAGGAATGCGAAGGAATGAGCCAAAAGGCCAGATGGGATACCAAGAAAAAGATGACGGACAGAACAGGGCCAAGAACCACACCCTGGCACCCTCTGGCACTGAGAAATCCAGAGGAGAATGGCTAGGGAGGCCACTGGAAACAATGACAGTCTTCCACTTAATTGATGGATTTGACAGTCTGGCTTTGTCGATCTTCAACAACCCCGTGTTTTAAATTACCTTTGGTTAGAAGTGAAGTCAAATTTTTTTTCTTAGAGATTTCTGTTATTTTGGGGGCACTTGGGTGGCTCAGCTGAATGAGCGTCAGACTCTTGGTTTTGGCTCAGGTCATGATCTCAGGGTCCTGAGATTGAGCCCCAAGTTGGGCTCCGCGCTCAGCAGGGAGTCTGCTTGGAGACTCTCTCCTTCTGCCCCTCCCCCCACTCACATGTGCTCACTCTCTCTCTCCAAAAGAAATAAATCTAAAAAAAAAAAAAGATTTCCATTATTTTCTTAATGATTCATTCTTGATGTTTTACAAAGAAATTAACTATGGACCAAACAAAGACCAGCTTCGCTTGTTTTAACTGGAACCTGGTGAATGATCAGCCTTCTGGCATAAGGCAGCACAGGAAAAAAAACAACACTACAGAGTTTTATTGACCAAAAAAAACCTCTTGCAATTTATTAACAAAATTCATATAATGATAATTGCACATTTCCTTTTCTGTCAATGCTACTTATTCAATCACTGTCATCTTTTACAAACAGGGAAAAGTGGACATACTTTAAAATCTCTCTGATAAATATATCGCCACGCTGCATCCGGCCTGGATAAGGCTCTTCAAAACAGTGTATGCTGGAGCCTGTTAAAAATGACAATAAGGAAACAAAAGAAACATGTTCTATGTTCAATTGTAGCAGTAAGACACGGCCTGGTATGGCAGGACTGGAACTCTCTGGGTAAGACATAGGATCTAACAATTTGTTTTAATTCATAAGGGTGGGATGGTTCCAGGACTGCCAGAACATTTGAATCACCTAGTTTCTTATCGGGAAGGGGAAAGAAGCTGCTAGGGGAAATGATGACAAGAAATAAGATTCCCAGCTGGGAGCAATGATTTGCTTGCCTTTTTGTCAAAGTGGTATATTGGTTTGCTTTCTTTGGTGGTTCCTTTGAAATCTATTTCTCTAGAAACAAAAACCCTCCTGCCCCTTAATCTTCCAATAAGGTGCTCAAAGCACCACAAGCAAATAGTAAAGGGAGGTTACCAGCTGTGCATCATGTTCAAGGCCTAGGTCATGGTGCTCTAGCTCTTCATCCCGAAATTTCCTTATCACCTGGTTAAATACAAAGAAATCAGAGCAAGTCAGCATCCAACTCTCCTGCTATCCTGTCTTCTTCTGGAATTTAGCTAAAGCCTCATATTACCTGTTGAAGACAGGGGTAGGCAAACTTCCTATAAAGGGTCAGAGAGTCAATACTTCAAGCCCCACAGGCTGTATGGTCCTCGTGACAGCTACTCAACTCTGCCAATGCACAGGGCACAGCGGCCATGGACATACAGACGGATGGGCGCGGCTATGCTCCAACAAAACAATTTACAGAAACAGGTGGTCTGCCCCAGGCCAGGGTTTACCAAGCCCCGATTTAGACTTAAAAAAAATTAAAGTTTCCTTATCTGCTGTAGAAAATTATCTGAAGGTATCTATTAGTTCATTTATTTATTCTGAGGGGTGTGTGCTCACATTCGCTCAGAAGCTATCAATGATCCAGAAGTGGAGAATACAGGCGTGGGCTCAGGAGACATGGTTTCTGGTCCAGCTCTGCCTGAGACAGAGATGGGTCACAGCCATGACCAGGGCCCATGGCTTCAGCTTTCAGTGCTTCTTGCCTTAAGAATGAGGCACTGTCCCGGGTTTCTAAGGCCTGTCATTCCCCAACTTTCTATTTTTTTTCCTTCTTACAGAGTTGCATACCTACACTTTACTCCCTTACTGGCCCCTTTCCAGAGTATATTCAAGTACCTGAAGAAGTTCCTCATGTTTTTCAGGATCCTTCTCCATCAGCGTCCTCATCTGGTTGTTATAGTGATGTGCTATAGACTCTTCCACAGCCACGGTGCAGGCCATTGCTCCCTCCTTCCCCAGCAGGGCGGTTCCTGCACCTGGAATGGTCAAATCATGTCAGGTCGGGGTTTGTCAGCCTCAGCACTATGGGCTCTGGGGCTGGGTAAGTCCCTGTTGTGGGGCAGCCGTCCTGGGCATCGTAGGACACTTAGTAGCACCCCTGGCCTCTATCCACTCGATGCCAGCAGCAGCCCTGGTCGTGACAACCAAAAATGTCTCCAGACACTGCCAAGTATCCTTAGGAGCAACCTGCCTCCAGTGAGAACCGCTGTTTTAGGTAGTACCAGGTCACATGATTAAATCCTGAATCACAGAATAAGAACGCTATTCTCTTTTCAAGGCTCTTCTGAACCCTCTGTGATTTTTTTTTTTTTTTTAAAGATTTTATTTATTTGTTTGACAGAGAGAGAGACAGCACAGGCAGGGGAGTGGCAGGCAGAGGGAGAGGGAGAAGCAGGCTCCCCGAGGAGCAAGGAGCCCGATGCCGGTCTCGATCTCAGGACCCTGGGATCATGACCCAAGCCGAAGGCAGTCACTTAACCAACTGAGCCACCCAGGCACCCCATTAACCCTCGGCTTATGGCAAGAAGAAAGTCTTCATTTGGGGTGAGTGTGTCTCTGATTCTCTTCTAACATTTACTCTTCTCTCTCTAAGAGTGAGCTGATCTAGGGTTTAGAACCTTTGTCAGGGAACGTCATCTGGGTATACCTGAATTGCTCTAGTTTTTTCCTCCTCTGTTGTATTTGTTTTTACTGTACCTTCTATTTATAAGAGTACTGATTTAAATTAAAAAATATTTAAATAAATTCAAGCCCCCCAAAAAAGTCCATTTAACTTTTAAAAATACTAAGGAAATAAAAAGGTTTTAAGAGGACATGGGAAGAATTATGGAATCGATACTTTAACAGTTTAATCGTGCCAGATCCCTAAGCTCATGTAAACTCTTCGGGACAGACACATACCCAGTGCAAACCCCACCACGTTCCAAAAGGGCATCAGAATCGTCGGCCGCACCCTGAATGCAACCATCAACTCGTCGAACTTTTTCAAGTGGTCCTTTTCTTGATCCCACATTTTCTGTAAGAAACATAACAATAAAGACACATAAGCATCATAGAGGCCACCTGCTATATACCAAGGAAGCTATGCCCCGTCCATGTGGGAAAAAGGAAGCAAAATGGTAATGGAATGAATAATGAGAACTGCTATTTCCCCCAATCCCCCTGAATCACTGGAGGGAAAAAACACAAGATCAGACTAACAAGCATCGCAGATACAGAGAGTGCCAACAAACCAAGAGAAGAGCCTCTTCTCTCAATTCCAGATTAAGTGGGCCTGAACCACTATTCCAGCAGAAATTCTTGGATCTGCATAGCCTATTAAAGGACAAGGTCCACATTAATGAGAAATGAGAGGTTCAGCCCACTCCAACATCAGGAGGGCAGTGTATCACCTAATGTGTCATTTCCTTCTCGACTGCTAGAATGTATCATTTACATCAAAGGAAAAAGGGAGAATGATAAAAGAGCTGACACTTAGGCACTTCCTAAGTGCCAGGTGCTGTCAACTAGCTTTAAGAAGGCAACTCATTTAATCTGCACAAACTATTATTATCATCCTCATTATACAGATAGAGAAAGTGAGGCACAGAGCGGTTAAGTAACTTGCCCAAGAACTCAGAGCAGACAATTTAACTTGTGCTGAGTGTCTACTGCAAGCCAGACATGGTATCAGCTGCTCTATGCCAGTTCATTTATTCCTCACCAAAACCCAGTGAGGTAGGTGTTATCACCTCATTTTGTAGATATGGAAATGGAGACCCAGAGAGGTCATGTAACTTCCCCAAGGTCACACAGGTAGGAGGTGGAAGAAAGCTGGAATGTGAACCTGGGTCTTTGTGACTACAAAGTCCAGGCTCCTCCCTCTGCCTCTCACTGTAAGATATAAAATATCCCCACTGGGGACAGGATCACAACCTCTCAGCAACTGGTGCTTTCACCTAACGCAATGACTCTTAACCCTTTTTTATCCCACGCCACAATGAAATTTTAATACTTCAGATATACTACATATCTGTTTATGTACTACATGTCTGTCTGTGCTGTATACATAAAAAGAATAATATACTTTTTGGGCGCCTGGGTGGCTCAGTTGGTTAAGCGACTGCCTTCGGCTCAGGTCATGATCCTGGAGTCCCTGGATCGAGTCCCGCATCGGGCTCCCTGCTCAGCGGGGAGTCTGCTTCTCCCTCTGACCCTCTTCCCTCTCATGCTCTCTCTCATTCTCTCTCTCAAATAAATAAATAAAATCTTTTAAAAAAAAAGAATAATATACTTTTCATTCCTCTGCCCCCACCCTAATAACCAATTTTTGCTCTCCCCTGCAAATGCATGACATAATGTGATCCATGACTTTAAGGCCTTTGGATCACCATGCTGCTCAGTAAGATCAGGCTGAGAGGGATAATGAAGTACCCACCTGAATGACTGGCCCGACACTGGTCCGGCCCAGGACGGCCATCTGTCCTGCATAGATTCTGTTTGCTCCATATTCACCTGCGTGATCCACCCGGATTATTCGATCCACAGCTGCCCGATTGATATTGTCTACGGTCATTCCTAAACTGTAAAACCTGACGCTGATTCTTCTTCCATAAGCTGCAATGCAAATATTTATTCTTTATTACTCTCGGGTAAAACAGATGTTTCCTTTTCCAGGCAGAAGAAAGGAGCACTTTAGAACAAAGGTCACAGATGAGTTCCCCATAGGTAGGATATGCCCATAAATGTATTCTGTTTAACCTGCAGTGCTTTGTTTTGTTTTTTAAAAGTAGGCTCCACGCCCAACGTGGGGATTGAACTCACGACCCTGAGATCAAGAGTCACATGCTCTACTGACGGAGCCAGCCAGGCAGCCCCCTCCTTTTTTAAAAGTGAATTAGTTACCAACATTTAAAACATAGATTTTACCTAAATATCTGGATCTCTGGCTTCACATTAAGCATAAAAAGATCTGGAAATACTGAACCTGTCTTTTCAGCATGCAGCTAATGTGGCAGTGAGGCATGTGGTCTCTAGATGAGCATGGTTCTCCAGCTGTCCTCCCCTCTGGGCCTGCTTTGTTCCCACCCCTGGGCACAAAACCTCCTACAGAGCTTTCAAAACCATGGGTGCTCCACCCAAGTCAATCTTGGGGTGGATCTTTTTTTTTTTTAAAGATTTTATTTATTTGCAAGAGAGAGAATGAGAGACAGAGAGCATGAGAGGGAGGAGGGTCAGAGGGAGAAGCAGACTCCCCGCCGAGCAGGGAGCCCGATGTGGGACTCGATCCCGGGACTCCAGGATCATGACCTGAGCCAAAGGCAGTCGCTTAACCACCTGAGCCACCCAGGCGCCCTTGGGGTGGATCTTTTTAACAAGCTCTGTGCACGAATCGTTTCTGCAGCCTAGGTTGAGAACCACAGATTGAAGTTCTTTCAAAACACCCAGGGGCATGTGATTTGGAGAATGAACCTTAGAGCTTAGGTTTGATCTCGTTATGGCACATTATCAATTCAACTCAATGCTTCTCTTCAAAATATAAATTCTTGGGCGCCTGGGTGGCTCAGTTGGTTAAGCTACTGCCTTCAGCTCGGGTCATGATCCTGGAGTCCCAGGATCAAGTCCCGCATCGGGCTCCCTGCTCGGCAGGGAGTCTGCTTCTCCCTCTGACCCTCCCCTCGCTCATGTGTGCTCTCTCTCACTCATTCTCTCTCTCTCAAATAAATAAATAAAATCTTTAAAAATATATATATATAAATTCTTCAGGACAGATTAAATTTTGTCTTTTAAAAGATCTCATAGTAGTAATACCTTGATTGTATTCTCTGAGCCTTGCATTAGGCATCCCCAGAGTTTTTTCCCCTAAGAGTTTTACAATGTGTTTAGGTGTGTAAGGGGTTATCAGCTCATTTTGCAGATATGAAAAATGGAGAGCCAGGGAAGCCAGTCAGTTTGTAATGTGAACTGTGACGTGTATTGGTATCATCTTGAGATGTGTTTGAAGGCTCTTATGCATGACTACCATATCTTTAAGACAGACCTCGTCTCAGTTAGCCTAACTTCTATACTCTGGAAATGTGAGGAAAACTTCACTTTCAGTACATCTGTAGGGTTTTCATTAAAAGGCTTGAGTACTTTGGACACAAGTTGATGGGATAGGCTGGATAAAATCTGGGGTGATTCTGCATTTGAACTTTTCGACCAGGTTCGACCAGAGTTTTAAATGCCTCACTAAAGAAAGTAGAATGGACATGGGGTTCTGAAACACAGTGACCCAGCTTTGATCCACTCCTCCACATGACCTGCTCCATCTCACTGAGCATATCTGTCTCAAGAAACTGGATGGAATCTAGGAAGTGGACACCAACAACTGGATGGAGTCCAAGTTCTGCTAGGTGTAATGTACCACTCAGATCTGTGCCATCACAGAGCAGGTCACTATGGTCCATGACCATGTTTTTGTATGGAGAACAATTTGACACATTTGACAAAGTCAAGGTAGCCTGTCCCAAGTTGTTGCCTCCAAGTCCGAGGACTGGTGCTCGGATTAATCTGACCTCCTTGCAGAAAGAGGACTCCTAGGAATTGAAATTAAAAATGATGAGCTGGCCCTATTTCTCAAGATAATCTTGATGGCTTGTTCTTTCATTTGTTATTTCCATCCAAAAACATGTTAATGGGAAAGACAACCGAGTACTCATTAAAAAAAAAAAAAAAACATTTAAGGAGAAATAGCCAAGTGGCTGAGTACACAGGATGAGTTCAAATACACAGCTGACTTCTAACGGGCAGGACTGTATTTCTATTAAAAACATACTAGTTCCCTAGCACTGCACCACTTTTCCAGATTCAGGCACCTAATAAATGATTTTTTTGTGGGGTGTGTGGAATATTTGCCATCTACCTTTTCAAAATCTCTGCAAGGTGTCTTTAAAAAGTATGGGATGGGGGCGTCTGGGTGGCTCAGTCGTTAAGCGTCTGCCTTCGGTCCTGATCCCAGGGTCCTGGGATCGAGTCCCGATTGGGCTCCCTACTCAGTGGGGAGCCTGCTTCTCACTCTCCCTCTGCCTGCTGCACTCTCTCTCAGTCAAATTAATAAATAAAAATCTTTAAACAAATAAAAAATAAAAAAAAAAAGTATGGGATGGTTGGGGCACCTGGCTGGCTCAGTTGGGAGAGCATGTGACTCTTGATCTTGGGGTTGTGGATTCGAGCCCTACATTGGAGGCAGAGATTACTTCATTACTTAAAAAAAAAAAAATAAAATCTTTAAAAGAGAGAAAAGAAAGAAAGAAAGAAAGAAAATGCATTTCCTGTCTCTAACACTAACCTTGGACAAATCCGAATCAGCACTTTTTTTTTTTTTAGAATCACCATTTCTTACATATAAAATTGGCAATAACAATCAGGTTATTTCCTTTTTAAGGAAACATACAATAGTAACACCTTTCTTACTTAGTTATCATAAAGATAAAATGAGATACAGGAAGCAAGTAACTTTATAAATGAAAAAGAATGAATGATTCTTATTCTGCTATGCTCATTGGCTCAACAAAGGAACATTAAAAGCCACGTTTAACAACCCTCTGAGTTTTGCCTGCATTGTCACACATTTTATTGTTTTTTTTTTTTTAAAGATTTTATTTATTTATTTGAGAGAGAGAGAATGAGAGACAGAAAGCATGAGAGGGAGGAGGGTCAGAGGGAGAAGCAGACTCCCTGCCGAGCAGGGAGCCCGATGCGGGACTCGATCCCGGGACTCCAGGATCATGACCTGAGCTGAAGGCAGTCGCTTAACCAACTGAGCCACCCAGGCGCCCTTGTCACACATTTTAAAATTGAGTAAAAATAAAGTTGAGGCCCAGTGCTAGAAGCTCTCAAATGCATCATTTTATGTTAGTGCTTTCTCAAAGTGTGAAACACCTACCAATGATGGTACCTAGGAGATTTTAAGTGGTATATGGGAAGATCTTAAGTGGTTTATGAACATGCATTAAATACACCCATGTAGTAAGAGTTACTCTCTTTTAAATTCTTTCACAATTCCTTTGATTTCATTAAGGAGAATGTTTCAGTTTACAAATGCCTTCCTAATACTTGCTAATCTCCCATCCCATCCCTCCTTTTTTTTTTTTTTTTAAACCATAAAGAAAGAGGGCGCCTGGGTGGCTCAGATGGTTAAGCGTCTGCCTTCAGCTCAGGTCATGATCTCGGGGTCCTGGGATCGAGTCCTGCATCGGGCTCCCTGCTCCTTGGGAGCCTGCTTCTCCCTCTGCCTTTCTCTCTTGCTCTGTCTCTCATGAATAAAAAAAAAAAAAAAAAAAAAAAACCCATAAAGAAAGACAGTTTGGGGTTCAGGCCTTGGTAGACAACAGTATCTAATACAATTTACTAACTTGTTTTCAGCACATTTATTTTTTGATTATTAGGGGCAGGCAATACTGGTTTTCCGTTTTTACCATAAGGATTTAGTTTCCGTGAAATTATTTAATTTAAAAATGGAACACGGTTGTAGAAAAAGCACATTTAGTAATCAGAAGTACAAGTGGTATTGCTAAAAGACAAAAATATTTAGGTGGTACACGAATGATTTAGCTTTGAAAAAACGACTTCACAACAATTTTCTGAGGCAGCTCTGATGAAAAAAGGATCAGAGAAGGACCGGGGGTCCTAACCCATCTCCCTAATCCAATTTCTATGCTTCTTCCACCACCCTGGTGGCCTCTCAAACTTTATAGTGCATGCAAGTCTTTCGAAGGTCTTGTTAAAATACAGACAAAGCGAGGGGCGCCTGGGTGGCTCAGTTGGTTAGGCGACTGCCTTCGGCTCAGGTCATGATCCTGGAGTCCCGGGATCGAGTCCCACATCGGGCTCCCTGCTCGGCGGGGAGTCTGCTTCTCCCTCTGACCCTCCTCCCTCTCATGCTGTCTCTCATTCTCTCTCTCTCAAATAAATAAATAAAATCTTAAAAAAAAAAAAATACAGACAAAGCGACCCTGTAAGTCAGGGTGGGTCCTTTGAACCTGCACTTCTAACAAGCCCATGCCGCTGATGATCACTCTGTGCAAAGCAATGCCCTGAGCGAAGGTTACGATGACAGCCGTAGGGCACTGAACTTTCAAGGTCGCCACCTGTGCTCAGCCTGGAATGCCGACCACACCTGCAGTGACGGCCCGGCACGGGTGTGCAGTTATGTCATCCACAGAGCGTCGACTGTGAGCTGACAGCTCCACCCGGCCGAACACCACGCTCCTCCCGCCCCGCAGTCTCCCAACACACTACGTTCCCACCCCGCCTATCACCGCCCCAAGGTTCACGCCTCGAAGTCGCGCTCCGTCGCAGCCTTATGACGTCTATGAACGTCTGCCCCCGTGACCTCTCCGGCCCAGGTCACAGGCGAAAATCCCCTGGCCCGCCGGTACAGCGCGCGTACGCGGCCGCTCTCCTCCTTTACCTGAGAGAGGCCGCAGGGCGCCCGCGCGCAGCCGCCACAGGGAGCGAACCGCCCCCGCCGCCGCGGTCCAGCTCATTGTTGTAACAAGGTAACAGCTCCACTGCGCGAGGCGGGCTAAACGTGCGGTCAGCGCAGACTGATGACACAGCAGACGTAAGACATACGCTGCGTGCCTTTGCATCGGTGGACACGCCCCTAAGCCCCCGCTTCCATTCGATTGGCTGGAAAGGGCAAGTGAGAAGATGATATTGAATATGATCACCATCAATCACTCAGTAGAGCGACGGTTGTAAAAGAGACTTGGGTTGCGAGGGAGATGAGGATGCTAGATTGCTCTTCTCAAGATCCCGCCAGGGTAAATTCCTGGGAAAAAGGATCATGAAGGGATTCTTTATTGGCACAGCCATTGTATTTTTTGCTTTACCAACATGGAAGGAGAGTTTTCTCTATGTGTATCCTACAGCGACTTTAAAATAGTAGAAATTGGGCGCCTGGGTGGCTCAGTTGGTTAAGCGACTGCCTTCGGCTCGGGTCATGATCCCAGGGTCCTGGGATCGAGCCCCGCATCGGGCTCCCTGCTCTGCGGGGAGCCTGCTTCTCCCTCTCCCCTCCCCCTGCTTGTGTTCCCTCTCTCACTGTGTCTCTCTCTGGCAAATAAATAAATAAATAATCTTAAAAAAAAAAAAAAAGAAGCCTTTAAAAAATAAAAATAAAATAGAAATTGCATGATAAAATTAAACTCACCACGTGGTCAGTAGTGCCTCTAGGTGGTGGGGCTAACAGCCAACAGCTTTATCTTCTTTCTAGTTTTAGGTTTTGTACAAAGAACATGTTTTTTTGTTTGTTTCCACTTTACTGTTGGTGTTCATATCGGTGCAAATTGTTTTGGGGGGCATAGGTGGGGGGAGAGAGGACGTATAACATAACCTGCATGCTCTGTGTGTGTCGGCTCATAATTCTAACAAATGTACCACTCTGCTGGGGGTGACTATGCATGTGGAGGGCAAAGGGTATATGGGACATCTCTACCTTCCTGTCAATTTTACTGTGATTCTAAAACTACTAAAAAAGACTTATGAAAAAAGTTTTGTTGTATATTTTTAAAATAATGCATGTCCACTGATACAGCAACCCTCCTTCAAGGGATCTATCCAATAGAAATAATTTTTCAAATGTGTAGGGTATATATATGAAAGGAAAAAATCAAAGATGCATATCTGGAAGGATATTTAACAAAACATTTAATATTGGTAATTTTAGACGGTTGGGATTGTGAGAAGGGATCTTTCACTTTCTACTTTACACCCTTGGATTATATCGTTTTTCCCAGTTACTATAAAACATTTAATATACACTATGAAAGGTGCTGGTTGTTTTCAAACTACTCTAACAAACTACAATACTTTCAAATTATGGTGAACTATTCCATAGTTTTTTAAACCCAATACTTTGTGAAAGCGAGGATGATGTAACATTCTCATGTAAAGCTACTGAGAGTGTAAACCTCTCAAAGGCCCTAAAACGTTCTTTCTAAACCTTTGTCGTAATCCCACTTCTAGGTCTCTGTCCTTAAGCGTTAACAAAAAAATTTATAGATGTCCCAGTTATTGTCAGGAAAATCTGAAAACAAAATGTTAAGCAGCAAAGGAATGTTAAAAATTATGACCCATCTGTATGATATTATGTAGCCCATTGAAATGTTTATAAAGAACTTTTGAAAAAACATGGTAAGTGAAAAAGAAATCAGAATACCATTATTTTTTTCTTTCTTTTCATCCCATCCTCCCTCTGTACTCTTTATCTTAAAAGGAACTTGGCAAGATTAACAGTGAATGTCCATAAATGGTGCTTATGTGTGATTTTTTACTTCTTCTCTGTAGCTTTCAGTGTCCTCTGTATTTTCTATAATAAATGAGTGTTTTTAAAATAAAAAAACAAAATTTCAAAAAGAAATATATATTGGTCCCTAACTCCATTCTCAAAAATAAAAGTAAATATATGTATTAATTTACATTTAAAGATAAGGGAATTTTATCTCAGAAAAGTGAAGACATCTGTACAAAATTATACAATTAAGCAAGTAGCAAAGCCATCCCAGGTCCCAAGCACGCCATGCGTTGGAGAGAAAATACACCAGATGGAATTTACTAACAAAGCCATACCCTATCTAAAGATACATTCAGAAGTCCTATCTTCCCAGGGATCAGATCTTGCAGCTCCACTCTGGCAAAATTAATTCCTTTCTTCATCATTATTTACTTGTGAGTAGCTGCAATCAGATATTGCCAACTAAAAGCTTGCCTAACTGGATTCTTCTCTTTGCCAAGATGAGAATATTTTGTGATTTCAAGAATATGGAAGCCTGCCTTGATAAAGAACAACCTGTTCTTTAGGAGAATGGGGCAGAACAGAGAAACAGAGACAGGCTTGCAGGGACTTTTAAAATTCCAGCTCTCCCTGTTTGTAACAGGATAGGGGATGTTGGTGAGTTGAAAACAAAGTATCTAGCAAGGAGCTAACCCTTACACACTGATACAATGGAATGGTGTGTATTAAAAAGAATGAGGTGGCTACTTATATGGAAAGATCTTCAAGATGTTATTAAGGAGAAAAAAGGGAGAAGCTCAGAAACATATATTTCATACATTCAACCACACATATATATCTGCTTGAATATGGATTATAATTTTCTGGGAGAATAAATTAAACATCATTAGCAGTGGTTCCCTCTGGGGAGTGGGAAATAGGAAGGGGAGTGCCTGAAATAACTTTATGTCTTTTCAGTTTAAAACACACACATATACCCCTCCTTGGCTTCAGCACAACCAAGGAGTCTTAAAAGCACTCATCTGATGATTGTATTAAACACTTCTGTGATTCTAGGAAAAGGCAAAGAGCGACTTTACAAACTGCTATAGTTTTCTATGATCACTTGATGGCTGACAGGAAACCTCCATGAATTCCAATATACACAAACACACTTTAAAACCTTCAAGATACTGTTTAATCAGTAGTTTTAAGGCACATTTGTTAGACCTGCACTTCCAACAATTACACAGACATCACTTGAAGTTATTAAAGTTATCAAAATATATAAAAACATTCAAGTAAGAGGTATGCAAATCAGCAGCATTTAACCAAAATGAATATATTAGCATACATCAGTATCAATTTTATAAGAGGGAAAGAACGGAGCTTCCATCTCACACACTTACATACATGCACACGCGCACGCATGCGCACACACACACACACAACTTGACTGTCCTCAGAATCATGGTGAAGGCAAAAACATATATGTATGTAAGTGTGCTAGACAAAAACGCATATTAGTCCCTAACTCCAATTAGAATTTTTTTCAAGTGAGGACAGAATGAACTTTTGGTTACTCAAAATTCCATGATACTAGTTATTAGCTTGAAAAGCTCATTGGTCTCACAGGTACATAAATATCCCGTGTTAATGCTAACTTTGGGGAAGAGCGAGAAAATGATGTGGCAAAGGGGCAAATATACAGAAATGTGTAAGCTATGGCAAGCTTGCTTTGCTCCTCAGAGCAAGGAGTCAATCATTTTGGAGTAATAGAGGGTAGGAGTGGGGGTGGGAAATACTCTTAGGGGCAGCTTTCTAAAATATGTACCCAGCTTTAAACTCCAGGCTACTCCCTAGGAAAAGGTTTTGAACCAGTGAAAGGAAGGAAAACAACAGAAGAAAGGCTCATGCAGTCTGTTACAAAACGAAGTACTCTGGAAAAGATTCTGAAGATACTAAGATGAGAACTGATGACACGAAACAATAATTTAGGCTTATACTGAAAGGTTCAGAGCTATCAATTTCGGGTAAGCTTATGACGAGGTATTTATTGCACATGGGTTTTGTTTTTTGTTTTTGTTTTTGTTTTGCTGTAATGGAAACCCTGAAGCTATACTCTGCATATTTTATAAAATAGAAGTCAAAAATTTCGGCACAAAACAATAGCCCTTAAAATATGGATATGTGCCTTGAAGATGCCAGCATTCTGTGTACTCTGGGACGCGGACACAGGCCGGTCTGATGCTGCAACCCACGGCCTCCAACAGTCCCGCACGTAAACCATGGAGCTCCATGCTCTGTGCACGTACTCAACCGCCCTTTCCAGCCTGGAATGTTTAGTGTCCTTTAGAGCTGGGAACCTCAGTGCAGTGAGGGAAATGGCATTTGGAAGACTTGAAAGACAAACTTTGCCTCTTAATTTTGATGACCCAGGGCCCTTTGCTAAGTCTCAGAACTCAGGACCAGAAGGGACCCAGCACTGTAGAGACAGCTTCCCCCTGAGTAAGAAGGCTACAGCAAAATGCGCCGGAAGCTAAGACGTCAAGGCCCTCAATCCGTAGCCATTCCCCTCCTCCTAAAGCTTCATCCAGGGTATTCAGAGACTGCTTATTCACCCAGCAGGAATGGCTTTTTTCTCTCATATTATCACCAGGTAGCTAGGATCACACACACACCCTCTCCATGTTTCCACCATCTGTTCCAAACATCCCAATTCAAGGATCCCTCTTTATGAAAAAAAAAATCAGGTCTCATTTTAAGTCAAAAGGGCTACTACTTCTTAAGGAACACTTCTCAGCCTAAACCCCCAGAACCTGGTTGCAAAAGAACTAACTCAGCCTCATGAATGGGTGACCTCTACTAATGTTAACCGTAAAAGACAACACAAATAAGCTTTGAAAAATACAAAAGGGCTCTCCCTCCTCAACTTTTGTTCTGACACCTTAAACGGCTTAATAAGTCAGTTTTGGAGGAGAGTCACTAAGCTGCTGGTCTACAGGCAAACATTTGGTTTGAACCTGCTTTTTCTAAGTCACGAAAGCCCTCCCCAGGGGCTGGGTGCCATAAACACCACCGCCACCTTCAGGGAAGACCTGAACTCCAGAAAAATGTATTTTAAAAGTTCTGCTCCAAACCCAGGTGGACTCTGTAGGCTCGGCAGGTCACCAGGTCAGCTTATGAGCAACACGTGGAAGGATCCTCATTGCCAGTCCAGTCGGTTCTTCATATCCTTCTGCGCTTCTGTTAGTTTCTGGATCAGGTAACGCTTGTCACGACTTTCCTAAAGAGAGAAATCGGTGCGAGAGCACATTCAATATATTTGGAAGCAAATATCATCATTTCAACCTAGTCAATTCCCTGTCAGACTCGGGGTTAAGGATCCTAACCACTGGACGGTGGTAACGGCCTCCAGACTGGTCTGCCTCTTGCCCTCTTGCCCCTCCACAGCCCCTTGTCCACAAAGGGGCCAACAGTCTTTTTAAAAATGTACGTCAGGGCGCCTGGGTGGCTCAGTTGGTTGAGCGACTGCCTTCGGCTCAGGTCATGATCCTGGAGTCCCGGGATCAAGTCCCGCATCGGGCTCCCTGCTCGGCGGGGAGTCTGCTTCTCCCTCTGACCCTCCTCCCTCTCATGCTGTCTCTCATTCTCTCTCTCGCAAATAAATAAAAAATCTAAAAAAAAAAAAAAAAATGTACGTCAGACTGATGGGGGGCCTGGGTGGTACAGTCGGTTGAACATCTCACTCTCAGTTTCTGCTCGGGTTGTGATCTCAAGGTCGTGTGAGACTGAGCCCTGAGTTGGGATCTGCACTCAGTGTGACGTACGCTTGAGATTCTCTCTCTCCCTCTGCCCTCCCCCTTCGCTGGCTCACGCACTCTCTCTCTAAATAAATAAATAATCTTAAAAAGAAATGTACATCAGACTGCTACTTAACACACTTCATTGGTTTCCCATCACACTCAGAATTAAACCCAAACTTGTCACCAGAACCCTCACCCTGTGCTGTGACCCCAGCTGATAATCCAGCATCATCTTGCCTCTCCAGCCATGCCACCTGTCGTCCAGCTCCTGGGAATGCCCTCGCTGTCCCCTCTGGCTATTACTCTTACCCCCGAGACCTCCCACAATCGGCTGCTCGTTCTTCAAGTCTCAGCTCCCATGTCACCTCCGCAAAGAGGCCCTCCGCAGCCACCATCTACGGCAGCAGAGGGCCGCTCCTCATCTAACTACCTCGTCCGTATGACCTTCACAGCGGCTCCCGCTATGGGAATTGGTTTTTCTGTAACCATTTAGCAGTCTCATCTCTCTCGGTCACCACTGTGTCCTAGCACAGTATGAGGAGCACGCAGTGATCAAAGCACACGTTGAAGGCATGGATGAGCCCGTGACTGAATGAAGCTGGACAAGGCCTGGGCCGAAGGCAGTTCTGGGAAGCGGTGGTGAGCAGGGCCACGGCACTCTACCCTCTCCCTGGGGAAAGCGGCACTTTTCTTGAGGTGTCCTGGGTAGATGTCCCCAGCCATGACCCTCTGCACCTGCTCTTCCTTACCAGGGACAGCTGCTCTCGGAGCTGGACCACCACCCGCTTGTGTGCTCCAGCCAGGGCGATGAAGTAAAACATGACGAGGCTGCAACAGAAGGGAGAGGTCACCAGGGAGTTTGTGCCATTTGACGGCCCCTGGAAAAACAACCGGTTCCATTTTGCCCAGAACAGGTTTACTTTTTTTTTTTTTAAGATTTTTTTATTTACTTGACACAGAGAGAGAAATAGCACAAGCAGGGGGAGCGGCAGGCAGAGGGAGAGGGAGAAGCAGGCTCTCCGCTGAGCAGGGAGCCCGATGCAGGGCTCGATCCCAGGACCCTGGGACCGTGACCTGAGCCGAAGGCAGACACTTAACTGACTGAGCCACCCAGGCGCCCCAGAACAGGTTTACTTTTGTTAGGGAAAAAAAGAGAGAAAGAGAGAAAGAGAGAGAGAGAGAGAGAAAGAAAGAAAGAAAAAGAAAAGAAAAAGAAAAAAAAAGAAAGGAGAGAGAGGGAGGGAGGGGAAAGAAGGAAGGAAGGAAGGAGGGAGGGAGGAAGGAAGGGAGGAAAAATCTGGGGCACAACTCTTGATCTTGAGGTTGTGGGTTCAAGCCCTGCATTGGGTGTAGAGATTACTTAAAATAAATAAATAAATAAAGGGCGCCTGGGTGGCTCAGATGGTTAAGCGTCTGCCTTCGGCTCAGGTCATGATCCCAGGGTCCTGGGATCGAGTCCCGCATCGGGCTCCCTGCTCAGCGGAGAGCCTGCTTCTCCCTCTGCCTCTCTCTCTCTCGAATAAATACATAAAATCTTTAAGAAAGAAAGAAAGAAATCTCTCCTAAGCAGAGGGGTTTTTAGTCGGCAGGGATAGCAGAGACTGATTCATGCCTTGCTTTTTACGTTAATATTAAAAGTTGTTGATGTTCCCGGGCACACGCAATATGACAGGGAAAGAGAAGGAAATGGTCCAGTCAGATCAGTATGGAATGAACTGGCTGTGGATGATCACTGTGATACCTCCCTGGCCTCCGTTTCCTCATCTGAACAATGGGGATAATACAGTAAAACCTGGGGACAACAAGCCTAGGATAATACATCTTTGAATAAAAGCAATTGGCAGTTGGCTCCTATCTTCTGTGTGGTCCCAGCCCTCAAAATGGGGGTGGTTGAAGTTATTATCTTTGGGGAGAGGGGCACGTGGAGTGGAGGGCGAGCTCCCAGGGAAACAGTAGGCAACCTCATTCCGTTCCATGAAGGGGAGGTGGTTTCCTGTCCAATCCCCCCAGACAGGGCTGAGGAAATAAGGGCCACTGGAATCACTGATATCAATGATACTCTTCTGGAAGACACCATGGCCACAGGGCAAGAATGGCCAGATGAGGAAACCGCCACCAAATGGTGCCAATCAAGCCACAGCTGGAGTAGGAGGATGGAGTAGCTGGATCCTGAGATACTCGGAATTCCACGCTGTCTGTATAGTTTCCCCAAATCATTTTATTAATCTCCATCAAAGGTATCCTGCCTTTAACAAATAAATTTTTGGGGTTCTCTTCTTGCATGGTGGTGGGCTTTTACTGTAAGACTATATCATGGGATAATTGTAATCATGTCATTACAGTTAATACACGCTAGCTACAATCAGTTCCAGGTATTTGCGGTAGTTATATTCTATAAAGTCTCCAGGAACAATGAATTAGTGAATTCTGAACCAGTGCCCCTAGGGGATGTACAGGGGTAAGTTCCTTGAGTCACAACATTTTTGTCAACTGATCAATACCTTATGTTTCTTATTTATTGAAAAAGAAAGTTATCAATATATAACCTTGTTTCTGTTTAAAGACACCTTATTTAGATATTATTGTTGGGGCGCCTGGGTGGCTCAGTTGGTTAAGCGACTGCCTTCGGCTCAGGTCATGATCCTGGAGTCCCAGGATCGAGTCCCGTACCGGGCTCCCTGCTCAGCAGGGAGTCTGCTTCTCCCTCTGACCCTCATGATCTCTCTATCTCATTCTCTCTCTCAAATAAATAAATAAAATCTTTAAAAAAAATATTATTGTTGATCCCTTAGCATTGAACTCGGCGTCACCAGCACTATAACGCATGCCTGAATAAAGCTTATCTAACTTACCTATTTTCTTTGTAGGGCACATCACAGCCCTCTTGCACTTAGGAATGACTAAGAAGCACTTCAGTATGCTTGGGGCCAACTTAAACAGTGAAACGATCCACCAAAAGCACAAACTGCAAGAAACTTGGCCCCATAGAGATCACAAAAGGACATTCATAGTATGAGAGCTGAAACAAGAAGGCAGACTATCGCGTTGTCTAGACGCTGGCCGGTAACAAGCATGCTATGGTGAGAATGTGTGCCCCCCCCCCCACATTGATATGTTGAAATCCTAATCCCAAGGTGATGGTATTAGAAAGTGGGGCCTTTGGGAGGTGACTAGGTCATGAGGACAGAGCCCTCAGGAATGGGACTGGTGCCCCGATCAAACGGACCCCAGAGAGCTAGCTTGTCCCTTCTGCTACGTGAGGATATGAGAAGTCTGCAAGCCAGAAGAGGGCTATCACCTAACACACTGACGGACACCTGATCTTGGACTTGCAGCCTCCAGAACTATAAGCAATAAATTCCTGTTATTTATAAGCCACCTAGTCTATATTTTGTTATAGCAGCCCAAATAGACTAAGTGCTTTTTGGGTGAGTCCAATTTTTTGCTACTCTGTGCAAGTCCACAAATGACCATGAAACTGCTTCGAGTATTGATTTGGGGGTTACAGAATATTTTTAGCAAGTAGGCATATTCACAACACAGACACAAAAAATGAAATCCATGAATAATGAGGATAGGCTACAATTAGAACACCCAGCACATAGTAAGACCTCAATGTACATTTGTGATTCGAATTATTTTATTATTATTATTTTTTAATGTAGGCTCCACACCCAGGGTGAAGCCCAATGCGGGGCTTGAACTCCCAACCCTGATACTGAGACCTGAGCTGAGATCAAGTCAGACGCTTAGGGGCACCTGGGTGGCTCAGTCAGTTAAGCGTCTGCCTTCGACTCAGGTCATGATCCCAGGGTTCTGGGATCGAGCCCATCGGGCTCCTTGTTGAGCGGGGAGCCTGCTTCTCCCTCTCCCTCTGCCTGCCGCTCCCCCTGCTTCTCTCTTTCTCTGTCAAATAAATAAATTTTAAAAATCTTAAAAAAAAAAAAACTTAACCAAATGAGCCACCCAGGTGGCCCTAGAATTACTTTAACACTCAAAATGAATCACTATGCAGCAAAGACTCTTGTTACCTTGATGTACAACACCAGTCATTTACTGAGCCTTTACTAAGGGCCAGGTCCTCTGCTATGCATTTCACTTTGTTAATCGTATTTCCTTCTTCTCACAACCCTATGAAGTATGTGCCATTCTTACCCCCATTTTCCAGGTGAGGAAACTGAGGCACAGGGAAAACACGTACTGCGTATAAGTAGTAAAGCCAGGGTTCAAGTGCATGCTTCTTTTTTTTTTTTTTTTAAAGATTTTATTTATTTGAGAGAGAATGAGATAGAGAGAGAGCATGAGAGGTCAGAGGGAGAAGCAGACTCCCTGCTGAGCAGGGAGCCCAATGTGGGACTCGATCCTGGGACTCCAGGATCATGACCTGAGCCGAAGGCAGTCGCTTAACCAACTGAGCCACCCAGGCGCCCCTCAAGTGCATGCTTCTAATCCAGTGCTCTTCTCTGCCCAGTAATCACTTTATTTTTAAGATTTTGTTTATATATTTTGACAGAGAGACAGACACCGAGAGAGGGAACACAAGCAGGGGGAGTGGGAGAGGGAGAAGCAGGCTTCCCGCTGAGCAGAGAGCCCGATGTGGGGCTCGATCCCAGGACCCCGGAATCATGACCTGAGCTGAAGGCAGACGCTTAACGACTGAGCCACCCAGGCGCCCCAGTCACTTTATCAAAGTGCAAGTGAGTTTGTAAATAATCAATAATATTAATCAGCAATGTTTATTGGGTTTTTATGGCAGGCATTAGGCTAACTGCTTTAGCTGTGGGATCTTACCGAACCCACTCAATGACTCTCTTAACGAGTCACTATTATGGAGCCTCCCAGTGGCTTCCAACTCTTGGTTTCAGCTCAGGTCATGGTCTCAAGGTCGTTGAGATCGAGCCCTGTGCCAGGCTCCCTGCTCAGCGCAGAGTCTGTTTGGGATTCTCTCCCTCTCCCTTTGCCCCTCCCCCATTCACATGTGCATGCTTTCTCTCTCTCTCTCTAAATAAATAAATACACAAAATCTTAAAAAAAAAAATCACTATTATGATGCCCATTTTAAAGATGGGAAAGTAAGGCTCACAGAGGTTCGGAAACTGTTTTTTTAAATTTAAGAGAGAGAGAGAGTAGGAGAGAGAGCACACAAGCAGGGGGAGCAGCAGAGGGAGAGGGAGAAGCCGACTCTCTGCTGAGCAGGGAGCCCAACTCGGGGCTCGATCCCAGGACCCCGGGCTCATGACCTGAGCCAAAGGTAGATGCTTAACTGACTCAGCCACCCAGGGGCCCCGCCCTTTTTATTAAATATTTGATTTATTTATTTGAGAGAGAGAGTGAGGAGAGAGAGAGAGCACACAGGCAGGGAGGGGGCAGAGGGAGAGGGGGGTTTGGTAACTTATCGAGTGTGACAGGTGAGCTCCCATTTCCCAGTGGGGAAAGCTCCATGTGCCTCAATGGAGAATACTTGCAAGGGTCCAGGCAGTTGTTACTCACCAGATGATCATGAAAAAAGGCACTGCAAAGGCTTCCGATGTGACGCCATAGACCAGGGACTGCAGTGAGCTGGGAAAGGTGCTCACTGTCTTGGGGACCACCTCCCAGGTGGTGTTGAAGTTGGTGAATGGCCCACAGGCTTTTGAGGAAGGGATGCTGCCAAGACATAGACCCAGGGGCTTAGGCTTGTTATCAGTGACCCGAGAGGAACTGCCTGATCGTACGGGCCTTCTGGAACATTCTGGCCAAAAACGCTGACCCTGAAACTTCATCTAGTCTCTAGACTAAACTTCCAGTTTACAGGAAATTTGGCACAGAAGAGCAATTTAAATGACACTATGAGACAACAATCAAACAGATCCAGAATGTGGTGGTGATTTTATTCACCAGTCTCTTAATTTGGAGGTGCGGAAACTATTGTGGACTCTTCAAAGAATCAAAGATTTTTTAAAATTAATTAATTAAAAAAAAAAAAAGGCTCTGCGCCCAACATGGGGCTCGAACTCAGGACCCCCAGATCAAGAGTCATATGCTCCACCAAGAGCCAGCCAGGCGCCCCTCAAGAATCAAAGATTAAAAGAGAATAAGGAGGAGCCCCTGGCTGGCTCAGTCAGAAGAAAATAAAACTCTTGATCTCAGGGTTGTGAGTTTGAGCCCCACGTTGGCTGTAGAGATTACTTAAAATAAATAAAATTAATGGAGAGTAAGGAGACACAGCAATCAAAAGCAATGGGTAAAACTCAAAAGATCCTCATTTTTAAAATAAGGCCATAAAAGACTATTGGGGGACAATAGGAGAAATCTGAAAACAGCAGAAATATGATGTATTAATTAGATGTGATAATGTTACTGTGGATGTGTGGGAAGGAGGATGCTCTTATTTTTAGTGATAGGTATTTATAATACCTATCACTGCATGCTCAAATATTTAGCTCCAATCTTCTGTGCACCCCCAGATCTCAAAATGGGGGTGTCTGAGGTTATTATTTAGGTATGTCATGATGCCTATAACAATTTCAATTGGGTCATGACACACATAAAAAATGTATGTAGTGAGATAAAACAAATGTAGCAAAATATTAACAACTGGGACATCCAGTTGAAGGGTATAGGAGTCTTCATTGTTGCTATTTTTTTAAACTTTTCTACAGATTTGAAATTTTTCAAAATAAAAAGGGGGGGAATCAAATAAAATTACAATGGAAAAAATTTGTAATTAAAGCCTACAAAGAATTGCCTACATTCACATCACAAAGTTCTGTGTATAAGATTTTCCATTGCAGTCCTATCTTTATGGATAAAAAAACATTCTTAAGCAACCTAACTAATGCTTAAGGAAATGAATGAATAATTTATGATCCATTCATAAAACAGAATAGTAAAAAACAACTGAAAGAGACAGAGATGTGAAGTGACTGGCTCCCAGACAGAAACTAAGTAGTTGGGAAACAGGACTGGAAAAGGAATCTCCATCATATCCTCATGCTTTTTGAATTTTGTGTCATGTGAATGTATTTATTATATAAAGAAATCAAAGCCAAAAAACATTTTAAAACAATGACAGTTCTGTATATGCTGGCATGAAAAGGGCACAATATAAAATTAAGTGGAAAAAATAAGCAGCCAAACAGGGTTTTAGCATTATTCCATATGTGTTTTTTTAAAAGTAAATACATTGTTCATATGAATTTCTGGAAGTAGTCATAAAATATTAATCGTGGTTACCTTGACAGAATGGGACCAAGAAGGGAGGATAAGGGGCAATTTTTTCTCTTTAATTTATATCCTTTTGTACTGTTTGACTTTTTTATAATACCTATCACTATAACAAAAAACAATAAAAATATATACACTCAAATTGGTTAAAAAATAAGATCTGAGACACAGATTCAAAGTTCAAGAATTTTAATTTAAAGATGAAGAAATGGAATTCCATGAGAATATAAGTCAGAGAGATTGGTAAATTATATATAGCCCATGGGCCAAATCTGGCCCACCATCTGTTTTTTATAAATAAAGTTTTATTGGAACACAGTCATGCCCATTAGTTTGTATATTGTCTATGGCTGCTTTCATAATGACACAAGAGAGTTAAACAGTTGCTACTGACACCATATGGCCCACAAAGCCTAAATATTTAGGCTTGCCCATTACAGAAAATGTTTGCCTGCCTTTGATATAAATGGTATAGTCCTAGGGAGTAGGATCACTGGGGTTTGAACCCTCAATTTCTGATCCTTCGTCTTAAGCATTTCTGCTCTTACCAAATTCCACACTAGACTCTACATTCCTTGTGCCATGTCTGAATCATCTTTATACTCCTAGCACCTAGCACAGTGCTTGTCACACTGAAGATACTCGAGTCTTCTACAGTGAGCATGTATTATTTTTGTAATCAGAAACAAAAGAGACTAGAAGAGAAGTCCGAGGAAAAAGGAGTAGGGCAGGCCAGACCCACTGGCACTCTCTTAAAACAACGGCAACAGTGCAAGCCCAACTTCCGGAAATGGGCCAGGACATTCTAGCATCCGGAGAGAGACTCTAAAACAAAGGTGGGCCTGGCCAAACCAGGAGTGACTTACTGGCTTCTGCAGGTGGAACCCCATGAGGAAAGCCAATAAAGAATGCAAGGGACCCTTGAAGAGAAAAGAGGGACATACCAAGAAGCAAGCAAATGTTCTAGAAAACAAAGTCATATTTACCGTGCCATGCTGATTGTCAGAGGTATTATGGCCAAACACAGCCCAATCAACAACACCAACAGGAAGAAGAAATTAGAATTGGATGCTCTGAACTGCCTTGGGGAGGGTCTGCAGGTATAAAGAAGACTCATCTAAAGGGAGAGAAAGAATGAGAAAAAAGTAAGAGTCTAGCTCCCTTGACGATCAACGAGCACATTTATGCATTCCAGTGGCAATGTAAACTGGTATGACTTTTCCAGAGGGTACTCAGCAATCTAGATCAAAATGAAACATGATTAATCCAGGCCCCAACCCTGGGGAAATTCATCCCGATGAGAAAATAGAATACAGGGGCCAAAATACATAGAAATGGATGTTTACTGCTGCAGGTGCTGGTATCTGGGAATAACTGGAAGCAACCTAAATAGCAATCAACAGGGGCTGCGCGAAGGTTCAAGTGCATCTGCACAGTGTAATACCAGGGAGCCCTCAGAGAGAGTGAGAGAGTGCTACGTCCCACATAGCACTGTGAAATATGCCCTATGATCTCATTTATGTTTTTTAAAAAGTATTCTTTATAGGAGTTTAAATATGTATTAAATGGATCTACGCTAACAAGGAACGAGTTAAGAGAGATTTTGTTTGAATTTTTTATAAGCATATTTATTTTTCCTCTGTATTAAAAACAAGTACTTCTGGGGCACCTGGATGGCTCAGTCGGTGAAGCATCTGCCGTCGGCTCAGGCTGTGATCTTGGGGTCCTGGGATTGAGCCCCGTGTCGGGTTCCCTGCTCAGCAGGGAGTCTGCTTCTCCCTCTGCCCCTCCTCCTGCTTTCTCTCTCTCTCTCAAATAAATAAAATCTTTAAAAATATAAAAATAAAAAATAAAAACAAATATTTCTATCGAGGCAAAAAAGACTTGTGGAAATATCAAGTGGAAAGGGGGTGAGGGGTCTAGTAACAGGCATACAATTTCTCCTTAATATTTTTAAAAACTACATTACTGGGAGGGGCCTCAAGCTGTTCTGACTGCTGCAGTAGCCGGAAAATCTTGTGAGGTGAACAGCAATGAGTGCTAGGGCCCCCTGGTGTCCTGTTTGGGGGTGGCTGGCTGGTCAGGCCTGTGGTGTCAGAACTCAGCCCAGTGCCCATGACCTATTCTGTTACCCCCACACATCTTTGCTAGACTACATACCAGGAAGGCACTGGGTGACCAATATTTTCTGGAAAAGGAAAAATTTCTTCTAAGTTTTCTCACATCCATCTCTCCTTTGGTGCCTTCGACCAACTCAAGTTTCCACATGAAAGCACCAGAACATTCTTCAAAGGCCAAAAAACATCTGGGTCGGAAGTATGGCCCAATCCAAGGCCCTGCTTACGGAAGGATTAAATAGCTTAGGTCCTGGAGTGAAGTAAATCTGGAGTCACTTATAAGCTCTGTGACCTTGGGCCACTTACTTAACCTCTCTGAACTTCAGCTTCCTGATTCACAAAATACGGTTAACATCAGTATCTACTTCAAAAGATGTGTGTGAGCATTCCATGATAACCTGTGTAAAGTGTTCAGCAGAGTGGAGGCACGTGGTATTCTTACAACCATCCTTACTGTCATTATTATTAATACTTTTATTATTATTGTTACTTCC
This sequence comes from Mirounga leonina, assembly GCF_011800145.1. NCBI lineage: Eukaryota > Metazoa > Chordata > Mammalia > Carnivora > Phocidae > Mirounga > Mirounga leonina. The sequence continues at coordinate 35,735,582 of NW_023270453.1, forward strand.
ATTTCTAAATCCTCAGGGCTTGGCATAATAGGTAATTAGTAAGCGTGGGCCCTGTTAACAGAGAGTACCTCCAGAAGAAGGGATGGAAGTTACTACACGCATATCTGTATATAGTTTATAGTTTTCTAAAAAAGATTTATTTATTTTGAGAGAGAGCGAGAGAGCACGTGGGCGGTGGGGAGGGGCAGAGGGAGAGAGGATCTCAAGTAGGCTCTGCACTGAACACGGAGCCGGGTGTGGGGCTCGATATCGTGACCCTGAGGTCACAACCTGAGCCAAAACCAAGAGTCAGACGCTCAACCGACTGTGCCACCCAGGCGCCCCTGTATATAGTTTAATAGTGAGCATATATTGCCTCTATCATAATAATAATTAAAAAAAAAGCAGCTCAGTTAATAAGCCCAGATCAGTTAGTCATCCACTCTACCCAATAAGCACTTAGTTCAGGCACAGTGCTCGGGGCCTGTGAGCCACTGGAAGAACTACGCAAATACTTTTGAGACCTGAAAATAAATACATTGGCTCCAACATCCAAACGGAAAAGTAACAGAACCTCAATTAACAGACGTCTTGTGAAACATCACCAAAATGTGCCACCGCCACGTGATGGCTCAACTGCGGCTCCCCTCTTGGACAGTGACTTACAGAAACATTTCAATCACAGGAGCAAAAAAAAAGGTCTTGACAAAACTCTCAAAATTATAAAGATGTGGAAATCCATTCAAAGTCTTTTTTCCAGAATAAGAATATACACCAAATAAGGGATGTAATTTTTTTTAAAGGTTCTGTATTTGTCAGAGAGAGAGAGCATAAGCAGGGGGGGCAGCGGCAGAGGGAGAAACAGGCTTCCCGCTGAGCAAGGAGCCTGATGCAGGACTTGATCCCAGGACCCTGGGACATGACCTGAGCCGAAGGCAGACGCTTAACCGACTGAGCCACCCAGGTGTCCCAAAGGATGTAATTTTGATTCGTGGGATGTGTGTGGGCTACAGACACATGACCTGCCCAATGCCTTGTGAGGTCAAGAATGGTCCAGAATATCAGCCCCCTAACCCCGCTCTCCTTACCTCTTTCACATAAAAGATGATAATGAATTTCAAGGTTGCAATTGCAGGGAGAAGAGGTGAGAAAAACGCTCCAATCCAGCAAATGGTTTGCCCATAGACGATCCCCAGAACGTTATCAGGAATGGCAAATTCCTGCTGTCCCCAGCACTGAATCAGCTTCCAAGAGGAACAGTAGGTCACCAGGAGCCTGGAAACAAAGGGGACAATTTCTCACCTGGACTGCCAGTGCCTGCCAAGGCCACAGAACCACGTCCACCAAATCAGGGCTGTTTCCACACACATTTCTCCTGGAAACTGGTTAGTCACATGTCTAGAAGATGCAGAATGCAGTGAACTCCGGAATCATTAAGACCAGAGTCTGAATCTCAGATCTACAGCTCAGCAGCCAAATAAGGTTAGACGACGTTTGTTTTCCTCATCTGGAATGTGGGGGAATTATAACAACCTACTTCACCAGGTTGTGGTGACAATGAATGACACAGACAGTCTCTGTCCTCTTGCTTGCCACTAAGCCCAAAAAGTAATGTGCATTCACACAGAAAATGGCTTATGAGAACCCTGCTGCCTAGCATACCACTTCCTGGAATCCTACATGCTTCTTGCAGAAACCCTAGGACCAGGGGCTTGAGATTAACACACACAGTTGCTCACTGTAGATTGTCTCATATTAGCAAAAACACTGGAGACAACCTAAATGCCCATCAGTAGGGGCTACAATGACAAATTATAAGGCATGGACTTATATCATACAGTCCTTAAAATAAATGAGGAAAATACATGTGTCCTGATATGGAAAGTTGTTCATGATATTTTGTGTGTCCAAGGAAGGGGGGAAGAAAAGGCAAGCTGCAGACCAATGTGGATGTACTGTGATCCTATTTATAGGGAGAAAATTAACACTCCTAGCAAGACTGTGTGTTTATTTGCATAGGTAGTTCTGTAAATGTGTTTTTATTTGTAAGGACTGCCGGATCTACCCCAAAGTGTTAACAGTGGCCACCTCTGAAAAATGAGGAGGGAATGGGGAGCTAGGGAGACGATAACAAAAGAGAAGTCTCACTATTCTCTAGGCCTCTGTTTTTCTTTCTGTATTCTAAATATTTAACGTTTTTTAATAAGTACACACTCATGTCATATTTGTATAGGTTTTTTAAAGGAGAGTTTCGAGGCACCAGTCAAGCATCTGACTCTTGATTTTGGCTCAGATCATGATCTCAGGGTTGTGAGATTGAGCCCCATGTCAGGCTCCGTGCTGGGTGCAGAGCCTGCTTAAGATTCTCTCTCTCCCTCTGCCCCTCCCCTAACCCCCACCCCCCACTCTCTCATTCTCTCTCTCTAAAATAAATAAATAAATAAATAAAAACAGAGTTGCCTGGGTGGCGCAGTCAGTAAAGTGTCTGACTCTCGGTTTCTGCTCAGGTCATGATCTCAGGGTCCTGAGATCAAGCCCCACATTCAGCTCTGAGCTCAGTGGGAAGTCTGCTTGAGATTCTCTTCCTCTACCTCTGCCCCTCCCCTGCTTGTGTGCTCACACGCTCTCTCTCTAAAATAAATAAATTTTGGGGGCGCCTGGATGGCTCAGTTGGTTAAGCGACTGACTGCCTTCGGCTCAGGTCATGATCCTGGAGTCTCAGGATCGAGTCCCGCATCAGGCTCCCTCCTCAGTGGGAAGTCTGCCTCTCCCTCTGACCTTACCCCTTCTCATGCACTCTATCTCTCTCACTCTCTCTCTCTCAAATAAATAAATAAAATCTTTAAAATAAATAAATAAATAAATAAAATAAAATTTTAAAAATAAATAGACAAATAAAAATAAAAGGATAGTTTCTTTTTTAAAGTTTATTTTTAAGGGCTTACTGGACTACTGATATGCCTGGATAATTTGTACAGCTGGGTAAAAACGTGGTTAAGTAAACAGTTTCACCTAAGGCTCAAGGAAATGCCAATAATAATAATGCAATGACAATGTGGTAATGATAATCATGATAGCGACAGATAATATTTTGTTGAGTGCTCAGTACTTTTATCTGCATTTTCTCACGTCATCCTCAAACTGTGCTGTGAAGGGGCTACGGCTACCATCCCCATTTCACAGGTGGGAAAACAGGCACAGAGCTTATTGCCCAAGGTCACATGACCAGCAAGTGGCAGTGTTGGGGCGTGAACCTGGAAGGTCTCCCCTGATAGTTAGCGTGCTAATGGTCAGAAGCCATCTCCATGGAAACTTCATGGAAAGCAGCGCCATTTTGGTTCATCCTGTCTTTCAAGGGGGCACCTAATGGACTATGGGGTCAATGGCCGAGAGCCAGCTCAAAGTCACTGGATGGTTGTCAGTGATGTGTGTCAGCACTTTATGAAGAGCAGCTGTGATGGGAGCCTCCACTGGGGATATGGAAGGGACTGGGAGGGGTAGGTGGAAATCAGAGGGGTATCCCTCACACTTACTTTCTGGGAAAATCCACAAAAAGTGTCACAGCCAAGATGATGATGAGGTCAAAGATCATCAGCTTGTACATTTCCTGCCCAACTTGGGTCTCCCAGCACTGAAACCAAAGAGATCAAGAGAAAATGAGGGGCAACTTGGGGCAGAGAAAGCCAGGTTCTCACACTCCTTCCAGTGCCCCGTCCACCCGCAGATCCTGCTGCCTCCGGAGGCCATCAGCGGACGCTCCGTGGAGCTCCAGCACAGACTCTGGTTTCCAAGCCTACGGAAGTGTCTGCTGTGTGACTTGGCTACACAGCAGGAAAGCGCATCAACTGGGGATTCAAACCCATAGCTTTGAGGGCCGTTCTCTTGATGTTGAGCCTGTCACCCCACGGTGACCTCCCCCTGCAAGATGCCCCCACCCCTGCAGGCTCACCGGGTAGAGTTTCTGGTTGTAGCCACAGAGCTCACAGGAGTAGTTATCACAGGATGTAATCTTGGAACCCAGCGTGAATACCAGCACACAGATGGTAGCCAGCCGCATAAAAACACACCTGCGGGGGCAAGAGTGAGGAGAGGGGGTGGGAAGAGGCTGCCTCGGGGCAGGCCGGCTCCTTGGAACTGAGGCTAGAGAGCAGAAAAGCTCCAAAGCAAACCACAAATAATTAGAGAGTTTCTGTTTGGGATTCTGAGAATGTTCTAGAAATGGATAGCAGCACTGGTGGCAAAGCACTGGGAATGTACTTAATGCCACAGAATTGTACACTTAAAAATGTCTAGGGGTGGGCACCTGGGTGGCTCAGTCGTTAAGCGTCTGCCTTCAGCTCAGGTCATGATCCCGGGGTCCTGGGCTCGAGCCCCGCATCGGGCTCCCTGCTCCTTGGGAGCCTGCTTCTCCCTCTGCCTCTCTCTCTCTCTCTGTCTCTCATGAATAAATAAATAAAATCTTTAAAAAAAAAAATGTCTAGGGGCGCCTGGGCGGCCCCAAATATTTTTTTAAATGTCTAACCTGAGTGGTGCAGTCAGGGGAGTATGTGACCCTTGATCTCAAGGTTGTGAGTTCTAGTCCCACACTGGGTGTAGACATCACTTAAAAATAAAATCTTTCAGGGGCACCTGGGTGGCTCAGTCGTTGCGCATCTGCCTTCGGCTCAGGTCATGATCCCAGGGTCCTGGGATTGAGCCCCACATCGGGCTCCCTGCTCGGCAGGAAGCCTGCTTCTCCCTCTCCCACTCCCCCTGCTTGTGTTCCTGCTCTCGCTGTGTCTCTCGCTGTCAAAAGAATAAATAAAATCTTAAAAAAAAAAAAAGGAAACACAGGAGAAAATCTTTGTAAATCTGGAGTCAAGCAAAGATTGCTTAGATGTGACACCAAAGGCATAATCCAAGAAAAAAAAAGATAAACTGGATTTCAGTAAAATTTTAAACTTCTACTATTTGAAAGTTACTATTAAGAAAATGAAAAGAGGGGCGCCTGGGTGGCTCAGTTGGTTAAGCGACTGCCTTCGGCTCAGGTCATGATCCTGGAGTCCCTGGATCGAGTCCCGCATCGGGCTCCCTGCTCAGCAGGGAGTCTGCTTCTCCCTCTCCCACTCCCCGTTTGTGTTCCCTCTCTCGCTGTGTCTTTCTCTGTCAAATAAATAAATAAAATCTTTAAAAAAAAAAAAGAAAGAAAATGAAAAGAGGGGCGGCTGGGTGGCTCAATCGTTGAGCGTCTGCCTTCGGCTCAGATCATGATCCCAGGGTCCTGGGATGGAGTCGCACGTCTGGCTCCCTGCTCAGCAGGGAGCCTGCTTCTCCCTCTCCCATTCCCCCAGCTTGTGTTCCCTCTCTCGCTGTCTCTCTCTGTCAAATAAATAAATAAAATCTTAAAAAAAAAAAAAGATTTGCTTAAAATAATCCAGCAAAAGTGTGTTGGGGGGACAGATGAAACAAGATTAGCAAATTGTTGGTAATGATCAAAACTAAGTGATGGGCATATGGAGGTTTATTACACCTTTCGTTTCTGTTTGAAATTTTCCAAAATAAAAAGTTTAAAAAAAAGTGCAAATACCATCTGAGGCATGAAACGCTCTATATCACACAGTCCCCACCTGGTCCTCTTCAACTTACTCGTGTTCACTCCCCAGACCCTGCTTTACAGCTGTCCTTTCTTTCTTTCTCTTTTCTCTTTCTTTCTTTTTTAAGAAACTGAGTATTTATTTAGAATGAGAAGAGATATTACAACAAGTCAGTGACCTGGCCCCACTTTCTTAGCACTCATTATCCCGGCAGATGCCCCAGATTCCTGGTGTAAGTGCTTGTAACTCTCCTCTCCTCTCCTCCCAAGGCCCATGCACGGGGGTAACGAGGTGGGAGCATGGGGGAATTGATGCCTCTGGGAGCCAGCTACTTTTATGAAGTACAGGATGGACACCTTGGTGGGTGGGAACCCACTAAGATATATCCCACCCAAACACCCAGTTGTCCGGTAGCACCAAGCCCCAGCTGCCAACAGCCCCAATAAGAAACCCTTTATCAACAACCTTCCCTTCACTCTCTCATTTCCTCATTCCCTTGCTGGTATACACTTGTCATTTCTAACATCTTCCGAGCAATCCCAGGGCCGCACCTTATGCCCTCAGCTGTGGATGTGCTAATACATGAACCAAAAATATAATACCACTGAGTACATGCTTAAGTCAAAGAGATTTCACTGCATAAGCAAACTCTGATTCATTCATGTGGGCTGTCTGAAGGTTGTCGAGGATTCTTGGCTCAACAGGAAAAGGTGCCACAATTGATTAGCAATGTCTGCCATGGGCAGGAAAGTGGGCAAGTGGTGACCTGCTTGGCATGTCTAGGCATTACCTAAGTATTGTCAGCCGGATCTCAAAGCCTGGGGAATAATCCTCATAGTGGATGATCTTGGCAAAGATCATTGGGGTGATAAAATTGGCCAGCGTAATCACAATAGAAGGCAGGTACAATATCAAAAGGTTCTCTCCAAAAACCATCTTGTCAATTTCCTATGAAGATATCAAAGGGAAGTTACATCACAAATGAATTGACCTTGAAAGAACTTAACTATACGTACGTCAAGTCATTATATTGTACACCTTATATATGTCAATTATATCTCAATAAAACTGGAAAAAAACCTCAACTATACATATTTAGATAAACAAACAACACAAACATATATGTCATTCAACATGGCCTCTAAACGCAAGCCATTTCTGGGGCGCCTGGGTGGCTTAGTCGCTTATCTGACTCTCGATTTTGGCTCAAGTCATGATCTCAGGGTCATGAGATCGAGCCCCATGTCTGGCTACACACTGAGCATGGAGCCTGCTTGGGATTCTCTCTCTCCCTCTCTCTCTGTCCCTCACTCTCTCTCTAAAAAAATTTTAAAAATAAAAATAAACATAAGCCATTTCCTTCTTTGGATGTTCAAATAGAGGTATCATGCTCTAGTACCACAGAAAGAAAAATTAGCTCTAGTGGATTAATTAAGGTCAAGTTTAAAAAAAAAAATCCATGTAGTCTGTATCTGTGGGTAATTTAAAGTATTTTCAAGGCCATAGTAGTTATTGATTTGGACTAGCCATTCTCTCCTTTCAGAGTAATAAACTATTTGGCCACATATACGGCTATCTGGGATAAAACTATTATTTCCTGGCCTCCCTTATAGTGAGGTACAGCTATCTGACTAAATTCTGGCCAAAGGGATGTGAGAAGATGTTTTAAGTGCAAGCACTTAAAAGGTCTTGTCCTTGAAGAAAAGGGTATACCTTCCCATCCCCTTCACCTCCTTCCCATTGGTTAGAATGTGGACATGCTGAACTATCTTGTACCATATAGGAAAGGGCGTACCCTAAGGATGGCAGAGCCACAAGACGGAAGGAACCTGGACTCCCCCCCCCCACACTCCAATGATTGATTTCATGAATCAAAGCCACCAGACCAATGCACATTTTTTTTTTTTAAAGATTTTATTTATTTATTTGACAGAGAGAGAGATAGCGAGACCAGGAACACAAGCAGGGAGAGTGGGAGAGGAAGAAGCAGGCTTCCTGCCGAGCAGGGAGCCCGATGAGGGACTTGATCCAGGGACTCCAGGATCATGACCTGAGCCGAAGGCAGTCGCTTAACCAACTGAGCCACCCAGGCGCCCCCCAATGTACATTTTTAAAACCACTGCTATTTTAGGTAAACTGGAGCCCCAGCTAGTAAGTAGTGGAGTTGAGGATTAAATCTAGGTAGGTAAACTTGAATTTGAATATTATGGATTCTAGGAGGAATTCCAAACACTCTTTTTGGATGCTCCTGTATTTTTATTAAAAGTAGAAATTGAGGGCGCCTGGGTGGTTCAGTTGGTTAAGCGACTGCCTTCGGCTCAGGTCATGATCCTGGAGTCCTGGGATCGAGTCCCACATCGGGCGCCCTGCTCAGCAGGGAGTCTGCTTCTCCCCCTGACCCTCCCCACTCTCATGCTCTCTCTATCTCATTCTCTCTCTCAAATAAATAAATAAAATCTTTAAAAAAAAAAAAGTAGAAACTGGGGGCCCCTGGTTGGCTCAGTTGGTTAAGGGTCTGCCTTCGGCTCAGGTCATGATCCCAGGGTCCTGGGATTGAGCCCCGCATTGGGCTCCCTGCTCAGCAGGGAGCCTGCTTCTCCCTCTCCCCCCTGCTCATGCTCTCTCTCTCTTGCTATCTCTCTCTCTCTCAAATAAATAAATAAATAAAATCTTTAAAAAAAGATAGAAATTGGTCACCTCTGATTTTCAGTTCTCTGTCATAGCAGTCAAACTGATATCCTTATGTATAAAACAGAAATGATGACGGTCTCTATGTCAGAGGCTTGTAATGCACTTGGCATACCTAATGTCCAACCAGAGTAAAAGTTAAGCTGGCTTTCACAGAGTACTTACTTTTTTCATGTGCTCTTGTGAGAATATTGTCGCTCTGTAGATTGCATAAAAGCACGCGGCTAAAACGGCCAGAACAATACAGTTCAAAAACAGTCTCAGAGAGTAAATCCGTATTGTCTCTTCTGATGTTCTTTCTGCTATTTTCTGCCGTATTCTTTCTTCCTCCAGATCTGCCTGAGGGCCAAAGAAAACTCATCTGTGAGCATGGGGTGAAGAGATATTCAGGGGTGGAACCTGTGATTCATCCTCCTATCCTATCCATCCATCTTTAAGACCTTCCTTAAATAAAAAAAATGATCTCTGTGTAGATATCTTCCCAGACCAAGCCCAACTAGCTTTCATGTCTACTAAGGGTCTAAGTCAAGATAGAACCTCCTAAGACTGCAGTTAGGGGCGCCTGAGTGGCTCAGTCAGTTAAGAGTCTGCCTTCTGCTCAGGTCATGATCCCAGGGTCCTGGGATCAAGCCCTGCATTGGGCTCCCTGCTCAGCAGGGAGTCTGCTTTTCCTTCTCCCTTGGCTGCTCCCCCTCACTCATGCTCTGTCTTTCAAGTAAATAAAATCTTTAAAAAAAAAAAAAAGACTGCAGTTAGACTTCACAATAACTGTGAAAACAGAAGCATAACCTATCCATGGCATTACTTAGATGTAGTATGTGTCATTCCTTTAGACAAAGAATACATTTGGTTTGAGCCCTTCCATGTCACTTTATTATGCTTTTGTTATGATCGTCTCCTCCTTTTTTGGGTGGGTTTGTTCAAGATACCGTTTGTTCCTCTTTCTCTCCTTATGAATCTGGAAATTCTCTTGTACTTTTTCCTATTCTCTCCACTCCACCTTATCATCATAGCATCCCCCCCTAGTTCTAGTTTCTCCTGGTATAAGTGATGCATGACAGGTTCTCATCAGGTGGAAAAATAACAGTATAAGGTGGTGGGGAAGGAGGGAAGACACCATTCCCTCCCACCCACCCTCATGTGCCCACCTCCCGCCCATCCCCAGTCCACCAACTCCATGCTTCGGTGAAGGTGATCAACCCCAGGAGACAGTTCTCCGTGGAAAGTTCTTTCTTTTTTTTTAAGATTTTATTTATTTATTTGACAGAGAGAGACACAGCAAGAGAGGGAACACAGGCAAGGGGAGCGGGAGAGGGAGAAGCAGACTTCCCGCCAAGCAGGGAGCCCGATGCGGGGCTCGATCCCAGGACCCTGGGATCATGACCTGAGCCGAAGGCAGACATTTAACCGACTGAGCCACCCAGGCACCCCCTCTGTGGGAAGTTCTTGAAGACGACACGGGAAACTTGCTAAGCACTAGAGACAGCCTGGGCCGCACCCAGCTCCTCTGCAAGCTGCAGCCCCCTGGCTTTCCAAGGCACAACTTGGCAGGCAAGGACCCCGCCAAGAGAAAACCCAGCAGCACTCACTCGGAGCTCGTACCGCAGGCTGCTGTGCTTCAGGTCCGCCATGCCGCGGTTGGTGATGCAGAAGTCCCAGCCGGCAAAGATCTTGTTGCAGTAACTCTGGAAGTGCTCCTCACTCCGGATCAGGTTGATTTTGAACCCTTCCACTGACCTGGCCCCAAAACACGATGACCCTTCTTAGAAGAACAACAAAATACAGGCCCGTGGATTGGCTTTGTTGACAATATAAAAACACTATACATGGCTGCATTTTCCACTCGTTTTGACAGGGACAAGTCTGGACCATGCTACATATGTGTGGCAGCTAACCAGGTAGCTCATGGTGGAAAATCATTTCCTTTCATCTATCCAAGGGCTTTTCTCGTAGTTGGAATAAAATCCAAACTCTTTAGCACAGCCTAGAGAGACTGCACTACGCCATCTTTCCTCCCATTCGGCCATGCTGCTGGGATGACCATGGCTTTTTTCCCGTTCTATAAACTCACAAACTTCTCTGGCCTCAGGGCCTTTGTACTTACAGGTTCGCTCTACCCATTCCTCAGTCAATTCTTCCCCTGCCTCTTCTCATGGATGCTTCTTTCCCATCATTCAGGCGTCAGCTCAAATATCCCTCCCAAAGATTCCTCACCACCCCTTCTAAAGTTGTGACCCCTCACTTCAGGTTAGTCTATTTTCTTCACAGCATTGAATCTAATCTGCAGCCATTATGTGTTTACTGCCTGTAGCCCCTTATCCTGACTACATTTTAAATTCCTTGAGGGCAGGGCGCCTGGGTGGCTCAGTTGGTTGGGCGACTGCCTTCGGCTCAGGTCATGATCCTGGAGTCCCGGGATCGAGTCCCGCATCGGGCTCCCTGCTCAGCAAAGAGCCTGCTTCTCCCTCTAACCCTCCCCCCTCTCATGTGCTTGCTCTCTCTCATTCTCTCTCTCTCAAATAAATAAATAAAATATTAAAAAAAAAATTCCTTGAGGGCAGGTACACAGGCTTTCTTGCCACGTTTATATCTGGAATGCCTGGACTGTAATATGACCATGATCCAGCTGATGGATAAATGAATAAATGACTTAAATAGTAAAATAACCAAATATTTAGTGAGCACCTGTTCAGGCCAGATGCCATGCTGTTGCACACTTTGTAATTTTAATTCATTTAACTAAAATTTAAATAAAAATTTTAAAATTTAATTAATATTCCTTGCTATTCATTTCTTGGGAATTGGCATCTCCCACTGAACCGCCTGTCTACCATGGAAAATACGAGGTTCTCGTATGATCTTGACCTACTGGCTGTCGTTGAAGGGTCAGAGTTGGGTACCTGAATGAAGAGCCAACACATCTCTTCAAAAGGATTTCTGAACCTGTGACCTTGGGAGTCTACATAAGGAAGCTGCCACCAGGAGAATCACCAGGGATGAAGGAGCCCTTGCTTTTGGTGATTTGGAAGACATACCCATATCCTTATCCTTCCTGTAATTTGGAGTTTCCTCCCTTCCTTGGTTCTCTCAATTCCCCTTTACTCTAGTTAGTCAGAGTTGGGTTTCTGCCACTTACAACCCAATAGAGACCTGATTAGCAACCACACCAGATCAAAGAGGTCACATTACAGCCCTGAAAATGTGCGCAATAATGATTTGGCTGTGGTTCCAGATCCCAAATCTTGCCTCCCTTACCTCCAGGTCTCCTTGGCCTACAACGTATCACAAACCTTTCTTCTCATATACCTGTTATGGGACTCTGGACTCTGCTCATCATTTGGGCAATGGCTCCCAGAGTCCACAGACCACCAATAAACCCCAGCCATCAAGGGTAATTCAAAAAGAATGCGATGACCTGATAAATTTTACCTTTTCACTATCCAAAGAAGGCTCAGGGCCAGGTAGGCAATTGTGCTTAACAAATAAGCCAGGGGCAGATCATAGGTGAAGTTCTGAAATTTTACTCCATCAATGGTGTAATGTCCATAAAAGAGGCAGGTCTCCTCCAAGAAACCCTGAAACAAAGCCAAAGGCATGAGGTCAGACTGGTTACGTTCACTGCAGGGAACCAGAAGACCAGTCTCTGCCTCAAGGAACCCACATTCCAGTGTCATAAGGAGTGCTCAGCTAGTGTCTGGGGAACAAAGCATGGATAAAACCTGAGCGTTAAAAATACAGAAGTGTGGGGGCGCCTGGGTGGCTCAGTCGTTAAGCGTCTGCCTTCGGCTCAGGTCATGATCCCAGCGTCCTGGAATCGAGCCTCAAATCAGGCTCTCTGCTCGGCAGGAAGCCTGCTTCTCCCTCTCCCACTCCCCCTGCCTGTGCTCCCTCTCTTGCTGTGTCTCTCTCTGTCAAATAAATAAAATCTTTTAAAAAAAGAAAATACAGAGGTGTGTGATCCAAAAATGAAATTAAGAAAACAATTCCATGTGCAACAACAGCAGAAAGGGTAACATACTTAGGAATAGATTTAACATATGAAGTGTAAATCTTACATTCTTAAGACTAGAAAACATTGTTTAAGAAATTAAAGATCTAGGGGTTAAGCATCAGACTCTTGATTTCAGCTCAGGTCATGATTTCAGGGTGGTGAGATCGAGCCCCTATGTTGGGCTCCACGCTCAGCACAGAATCTGAGATTCTCTCTCTCCCTCTCCCTTTGCCCCTCCCCCTGCTTATGCGCTCACTTTCTCTCTCAATAAAAAAATAAATAAAATCTTAAAAAAAAAAAAGAAGATACACAATGGTCAATAAGCATATGAAAAGATAGATGCTCAACACCGTGTTACTCATTAGGGAAATGCAAATCAAAACCACAAAGAGATCCCACTTCACACAAACTAGAGTAGCCGGCTATAATCAAAAAGTCAGGGTAAATACCAAGTATTGACAAGAATGTGGAGACATCAGAACCCTCATACACTGCAGGTGAGAATGTAAAATGGTGCAGCCGCTTTGGAAAAGTTGGGCAATTCCTCAAAAAGTTACACAAAGGGTCACCATTTGACCTAGGGATTCCACTCCTAGGTATATACCCCAAAGAATTAAAAAGATCTGTCCCCAACAAAAACTCACACATGAATGTCCATAGCAGCATTATTCATAATAGCCAAAATGTGTAAACCACCCAAATGTCCACCGTGAATGGATAAACAAAATGCAATATATCTGCACAATGAAATCTTATTTGACCAGAACAAGGAATGAAAGACTGGTAAGATGCCACAACATGGATGAACCTTAAAAACATGCTAAGTCGGGGCCCCTGGGTGGCTCAGTCAGTTAAGCGTCTGCCTTCAGCTCAGGTCATGATTCCCAGGGTCCTGGGATCGAGTCCCATATCGGGCTCCCTGCTCAGCGGGGAGCCTGCTTCTCCCTCTGCCTGCCACTGTTGCTCTCACTCTCAAATAAATAAAATACTAAAAAAAAAAAAAAACATGCTAAGTGAAAGAAGCCAGAGACAAAAGACCATGTATTATAGGATTCCGTGTATATGAAATGTCAGGAATAAGCATTTTGTAGACAGAAAGTAGATTAATGGTTGCTTAGCACCAGTTAGGATTGGTAGGGGTTATGGAAAAGGTACAGCATTTTTTTTTTAAAAAGATTTTATTTATTTATTTGACAGAGAGAGACACAGCGAGAGAGGGAACACAAGCAGGGGGAGTGGGAGAGGGAGAAGCAGGCTTCCCGCCGAACAGGAGTCCAACGTGGGGCTCGATCCCAGGACCCTGGGATCATGACCTGAGCCGAAGGCAGACGCTTAACGACTGAGCCACCCAGGCGCCCCAAGGTACAGCATTTTTTAAGGTGATGAAATTGTTCTAAGATTGACTAGCGATGACAGAACTTACCTGTGAATACAGTAAAAAAAACACTGAATTCTGTACTTTAAATGGGTGAATTGTATGCTGTGTGAATCATATATCAATAAAACTGTTACCAAAACCAAGCCGAACCAAAAAAACCCAAAGGTGCCCCATGTGAAAATATAGCACAGAAAAGTTCCTGACTACTTAGGGAGGGAATAATTGAATACCTCACATGTCTCCTTGGATAGCGGGAAAATTCTAGGAGTGTGGGAAGACAGTACTACAGAAAGCAGAAATATATGTATAGCATACGTACTACACAGATGTTCCGTATAGCACTGTTTATAAAGGGGGAATATGGAAGCAACAGGGGACTGGCTAGACCATGAAAAACCCATACAAAATATGAAGCAAGACCATACGAAGAAAGTACACGAGAAAGGTGGAGAAGGCTATGAGCCAGCGCTAAAGGTTCGGTAGCCTCTGGGGAAAGGTAATTTCACTTTTCACTCTATAAATTCTGTATTTTTTATGATAACCATATATGCTTATACTGAGTATTAAAGTAAATTTTTTATTAGAAGAAAAATGTAGAAACAGAAGACTCCACCTTTAATTCTCCTGAAGGCTGGGCATACTGGCCATAAAAACTTGCCCAACTACACGAAACCAGTTTTTATCGCCCCAGGTTGGTATCAGGGCTGTCATCGATATCTCCCTCAAAATAATTAAATATTATAGGGCAAAAATCCAGTGGGCCTGGAAAATAATCTTTCTGATTTGATCATGAGCCCACCTGTTTTCAGCAAAGACAAGCCAGTGTTTAAAGATTCATTCAGAGGCGCCTGGGTGGCTCAGTCGTTAAGTGTCTGCCTTCGGCTCAGGTCATGATCCCAGGGTCCTGAGATGGAGCCCCAAATCGGGCTCCCTGCTCTGCGGGAAGCCTGCTTCTCCCTCTCCCACTCCCCCTGCTTGTGTTCCCTCTCTCGCTGTCTCTCTCTCTGTCAAATAAAGAAATCTTTAAAAAAAAGATTCATTCATTTGAGAGAAAGAGAGAGAGAGAGCAGGTGGGAAGGGTAGAGGGAGAGAGAGAAGCAGGCTTCCCGCTGAGCAGGGAGCCTGATGCAGGACTCGATTCCATGACCCCAGTATCATAACCTGAGCCAAAGGCAGACCCTTAACCGAATGAGCCACCCAGGTGCCCTGACAAGCTAGTTTTTAATCTCTCTGGCTATTCTCCTTTCATCACATATAGTCTACTGAACATTTATGATCAAGTGCATCTAAGTGTCCCAAAATTTTTCCTATAAGGAGGTTATGGTATGTAGAGATCCATAAAGAGAAACTTCTCTTATGGGATGTCATCTACAGAAATGGGGCTAACAGCAGTTATGGGAATCTGATCCCACTTTTCTTTCACTAGTGACCTTGGGTTAGTCACTGAATTTCTTTCCTCCTCATATGTTTTATATAGCTTCCATTTCTTCTTTTGCATGGTGGACATTTTAATACCCACCTGGCAGTCCCTCTCAATTGCTCTGAGGAAAACATAAGCTCAGAGATGTAAAAACCACTTTTTCAAAATCAAATGCAGTGGACAAATTCAAAGCTTTGTACGTTTGGAAAAGCAAAAGCTCAATGACATGGCATTTTAAGGCCAGCAACTTTCAGAAAGATTTCTTTAGGGGCACCTGGTGGTTAAGCATCTGCCTTCGGCTCAGGTCATGATCCCAGGGTCCTGGGATCGAGCCCCACGTCAGGTTCCCTGCTCGGTGGGAAGCCTGCTTCTCCCTCTCCCTCTGCCTGCCGCTCCCCCGGCTTATGCTCTCTCTGTCAAATAAATAAAATCTAAAAAAAAAAAAGATTTTAAAAATATATTTGTATTTTTTAAACATCTAAAGGAGTGCTTCTTTTTTTTTTCTTTTTCTTAAATAGGCTCCATACCCCACATGAGCTCAAACTCCCGACCCTGAGATCAAGAGTCACATGCCCCACCCACCGAGCCCAGCCAGGCACCCATCCAAAGGAGTGGTTCTTAACCAGGGGCAATTCTGTCCCCCAGGAAACATGTGGCAATGTCTGGAGACATTTTTGATTGTCACAACTATGGCTGCTATGGGCATCTAGAGGGCAGAGGCCAGGGATGCTGCTAAACTTCCTACAGCACGGGGCACCTGGGTGGCTCAGTCGTTAAGCGTCTGCCTTCAGCTCAGGTCATGATCCCAGGGTCCTGGGATCGAGTCCTGCATCAGGTTCCCTGCTCGGTGAGGAGCCTGCTTCTCCTTCTCCCACTCCCCCTGCTTGTGTTCCTGCTCTCGCTGTGTCTCTCTCTGTCAAATAAATAAATAAAATCTTTAAAACAACAACAACAGACTTTGGATTTCGGGGAATGTATATGGACGAGTACAAATGTGGTGTGCACACACACATATGAGCACGTATCTGTATGACGCATGTCTTTGTGTGTGATTTCTGGGAGGAAGAGCCATGGCTTTCAGCCGGGTGGTCTGGGGCCCCGACATGTAAGGTTTTACAGTGTCTGAGAAATTAAATAAATTCTCTCTGGGTTTATTTCCACTGAAACTTCTTTCTTTGGGGGAACTTGGTATTTTGTTGCAAGACAGTACAAAGGGGGCAGGGACTAAGGAATGGCCAGGGGCTGAAGCCTGTTTCCTATATGTTCTAGCAGCAGGTGGGTGAACATTATCCTTGCTGATGAGGTCACTGCAAATCCTGTTCCTTTTACTAGTATTTGTGTCAACTCTTGTGCCTGGCTCTCACCACAGACATTCAGGAGCCTGATCTTTAAATTAACCTATTTGCAGCCTATCGAGGGTCCAAATGCGGAATTATGTTAAATACTTACAGTGCCAGAGAGCAAGTCTATGACATAACTATAAAAGTAAATGAGTCCAGAGCTACTTATTGGATATACTGTGCATTGGACATCTGTAAAAAACAAAAACAAGAACATCAGTGGAAAAGTTTTACAGTCGCTACAACTTGTCTATCATAATTTGTGTATATAGGCATGCACATGTATATACATTTAGAGATGTCACATCTAATTATGTATGGATGTTGTGAATTTGTGGTTTTCTATTTGCAGTGCAAACCCCAATAGAGCAAGTACAGCAGCATTTTCTCCTCTCGCTATTCTCCCTACACATCTATTGATATATGTCTTTTTCTATATATTTTGTATGTGGGTCTAGTTACAGTGCACATTTTCTGTCTGTATGGGTATTTTGTGGTTTGGGGTTCATGTTTGCACATGTTTTGGAAGATGTGATTGATATAACTGTGATTCCACTGTAAGTACGACCAATTTTAAAAGATCTCTACATGTGTATAAATAAACATGCAGCTTCATTAAGACAACCTATATATTACATAGGCATAAATAACCAAGAAATCATTTGAATACCAATTTTAATGACACTACCTTATTCTTGAACAGCTAATTCACTTTCCCTATATCAGTGAGCTATTACTGCGTAACAAAGAACCACAAAGTCTCAGTGACTGAACATACCAAACGTTTATTTTCTCATTCATGGAGCTGCAATTTGAGTTCATTGAGCTGATTTAGGCTGAGCTAGGATGGATCCCACGCTTCCAGCTGGGCTCAGGTCTGCACCATATGACTTCATTCTGGGACCCAGGCTGAGGCAATGGTTATCTGGTGATGTTCTTCTCATGGGCAAGCCAACCACACAAGCCATTTCAAGCTAATACTCCATTGGACAAAACCAGCCACACGGCCAAGTGCAATACCAATGGGGAAGAAAGTATCCTCTGCCCACAGTGGGAGGCCCTACAAGTCACAATTACAGGGGAGTGACAAATCGAGAAAAATAACCCAATCTACCACCCCTACTCTGGGCCTTAGTTTCCTATGTTCCTTTGCTAAAGAAGGGAGTTGAACCAGTTTCTCCAAGACCAATTCCAGTTCTGCCATTTTATCATTCTCACATAAGTCAGGCTCTGACTCAGCTTGCCTACTTCTGGCCCCTAGCACAGAGCTTGGTACCTAGAAGGGAATCAATAAATGTTTGTAGAATGACAGAAACTCTCCCTGTTTGACAACGCAGGATGCCCAAAAGATGGGACCTATGTTGAGAATTATGGCACTTGCCATGTCTGGCACATGACTGGTGAAGGCCAGTTTATCTCATTATCAGAGATAAACGTCTCAAAGTAAAGTTACTGGAGTTGGAGTAGGTGATATCATATGTGCTAAATTTTCCACTTTCTTAGCCCACAGTGCTCCTCCCAAATGTCTTGCTGAAATCAGCAGGGGCCAAGTGACTTGCTTTGGGTAATGAGATGTGGCAGAAATGAAAGGTGTCATTCCAGGCAGGAGTTTTAGGAGCTAGTATGTTTGCACTGGCTCTTTTTCTTTTGGACGTAGTGACCATCAGTGGTCCAGAGAGAGGCTGCTCCATCAGCCTGGGCTCCAGAGTGAAGACAATATGGAACAAAGCCACCACCAAACAGTGATGGACATGTACTAGGAGTGAGAAAGAACCTTTTGTGGTTATTAGGTGCTAAGAGTTATGGGGTCATTTGTTTCTGCAGCATAACTGAGCCCATCCTGATGCAGGCACCCGCAACTAGAATACAAAGATTTCCAGAGAAGGAAGCACTGCAGATACATACAGAGTGACAAGAACATTCTCACAGCAAACCAGGCCTTAGACTCACCCGTGTCTTTGGACGGAATGAGCACAAAAGTGCTGTTGGTGATGTTGTACTTGGTGAGCAAGACTGGGAGCAAAACCAGCATAAAGATGATCAGAAATATCACCAAATTCAGCAACACCAGAAACCGCAAGAAGGAGAAATAGGACTGAATCCCAGTGCCAAATTTCCCTGGAAAAAAGAAATCCAGACATCAGTGACCAAGAGTATTGACCTACACATGCGTTACCCACAGTAGATCCAATCAGCCAGAAAGCTGAAGTTGGAGTGATCTTGGTGGGGGAAGGAGGAAGAAATATTTTGTTTTTCTACTGTTGGCTTTAAGGTTCTCCTTTCTAAATCTACACTCGACCTTGAATTAACTACTTGACAATGGTGTGAGGCAGGACTCAATATTCATCTTTCCTTATACGAATATCGAATTGACTCAGTACCATTTACTGAAAAGACTACCCTTTCCCCACTGAATTGCAGCAGTGCTTTTGTAACTGAGCCTAAATGTATGAATCTCTTCCTGAATTCTCACAAGCCACGTTCTGAACAAAACCTCCAGAAAGGCCACCACTAAACGAGAAAGGAAGCTGGGGCATGGTGACTGAACCCCTGGGCTTGGAAGCTTGACGGCCTGGATCAAATCCTTCAAATCCTGGGTCTGCTTTATCCTAGCTGAGGGTACTTTGGAAAAGTATTTTAACCTCTCTGAGCCATGCAAATGATCCCTATATGAAATGTTCAATATGAGGAAAATGTTTAACACAATGCCCCACTCACAGTAAAAGCTCAATTGGGGGGCGTCTGGGTGGCTCAGTTGTTAAGTATCTGCCTTCAGCTCAGGTCATGATCCCAGGGTCCTGGGATCGAGCCCTGCATTGGGCTCTCTGCTCCATGGGGAGCCTGCTTCTCCCTCTCCCACTCCCATTACTTGTGTTCCCTCTCTCGCTGTGTTTCTGTCAAATAAATAAATAAAATCTTTTTTTAAAAAAAAAAAGCTCAATCGGGGTTAGCTTTTATTATTTGGCTCCAAACACGATGCTGTGCTCAGAACTCAGAAAAAGTACAACTAGATGGTTAAGTTTTTTTTTTTTAAGATTTTATTTATTTATTTGACAGAGAGAGACACAGAGAGAGAGGGAACACAAGTAGGGTGAGTGGGAGAGGGAGAAGCAGACTTCCCGCTGAGCAGGGAGCCCGACGCGGGGCTCGATCCCAGGACCCTGGGATCATGACCTGAGCCGAAGGCAGGCGCCCAACAAATGAGCCACCCAGGCGCCCCTAGATGGTTAAGTTTTAAGTGAGCCTATGAAGCCCCTTGTGATTGCATTTACATTCCCCCAATAAAACAACAATTTAAAAAGGTATTTCATTGAATAAGTTATCAAGAGTATTTTATAGTTTTTTTTTATAAAAATTTCATTTATTTATTTATTTGAGTGAGAGAGAGTGCGCGTATGAGTGGCGGGGAGGGACAGAGGGAGAGGGAGAAGCAGACTCCCTGCTGAGCAGGGAGCCCGATGCGGGACTTGACCCCAGGACCCTGAGATCATGACCTGAGCCGAAGGCAGACGCTTAACTGGCTGAGCCACCCAGGTGGCCCGAGTATTTTATAGGTCTTAAAATAGTAATAATGACAGCATTTCTTCCATTCACCCTGCCACATCCCCTACAAACTTGACAAAATCCCCACTTTAGCAGATTTGAGGAGTTGTTTGTAAATAGTTTTTGCTTTATGATAGAAACTATGTCATCCTAAGAGGTATTTCCCCCCAGGGACACCTGGGTGGCTCAGTTGGTTAAGCGACTGCCTTCGGCTCAGGTCATGATCCTGGAGTCCCGGGATCGAGTCCCGCATCGGGCTCCCTGCTCGGCAGGGAGTCTGCTTCTCCCTCTGACCCTCCTCCCTCTCATTCTCTCTGTTTCAAATAAATAAATAAAATCTTTAAAAAAAAAAAAAAAAGAGGTATTTCCCCCCAGCTCTGCTATGTCAGCCAAATGTTCCAATGTTTTTTCCTAATTTTATATTTTGGCACAACTTCCAGTTTCTATATACTCGCTACGGACTGAATTGTATCCTCCGCTCCCCACCCCCTGCCCCAAATTCACATGCTGAAGCACTAACCCCGAATGTGATGGTCTTTTGAGGTGGGGCCTTTGGGAGGTGATTAGGGTTAGATGAGGTCGTAAGAGTGGGTCCCCATGCTGGGATTTAGTGGCCTTACCAGAAGGGGCATCAGAACTCGAGCCCCCCCCCCCTTACTCCCTCTTTCCCCAAGAGTGCACAAAGTTGAGGTCATGTAAAGACACAGTGAGAAGGCAGCCTGGCCTTGAACTTCCAGTCTCCAGAGTATAAGAAAATAAATTTTGGGGGTGGGAGGATGGGTTAGCCTGGTGGTGGGTATTGAGGAGGGCACATTCTGCATGGAGCACTGGGTGTTGTGCACAAACAATGAATCATGGAACACTTCATCTAAAACTAATGATGTAATGTATGGGGATTAACATAAGAATAAAAAAAAATACAAAAAAAAAAAAAAAGAAAAAAGAAAATAAATTTTGGGACACCTGAGTGGCTCAGTCAGTTAAGTGTCTGCCTTCGGTTCAGGTCATGTTCCCAGGGTCCTGGAATCAAGCCCCACATTGCGGGAGGAGGTCCCCACTCAGCGGGCGGGGGGTCTTGCTTCTTCCTCTCCCTCTCCCCTTCCCCCACTCATGTTCTCTCTCACTATCTCTCTCTCTCTCAAATAAATAAATAAAATCTTCAAAAAAAATAAATAAATGCACCAAATATTATATGTTAACTAGCTAGAATTTAAATTAAAAATTTGGAAAAAATAAATGGAATCATATATTTTGCATATATATGATAAATAAAATAAAATAAAATAATAAATGCACCAAATACAGGGGCACCTGGCTGCCTCAGCATGGGACTCTTGATCTCAGGGTTGTAAGTTCAAGCCCCATGTTGGGTGTAGAGATTACCTAAAAAATAAAATAAAATCTTAAAAATAAAAAAAATAAATGCACCAAATACAAATGGACATACGGTTATAATACTAAAAACCAAATCTGTGCTAGAATAATACACGAGCTTCTTCATTAGCACATTAAATAACAAGACCTAGTGGCCGATCTTACAGATTCCCTGCTGCAATTTCAAAGTAGTGATGAGCACAAGTGATATTCCAAGATAATACAACTGGAAGGAATAGGAAAATATCTGATTTCCTGGGGATGAAGACACAGGTTCTGCTAATCCTAACTGGTGCCATTGCTCCCATTCATCGTGGAAGGAAGTGCTAAATTTCATCTACAGCTTAGAGGAAACGAAGCTGTATGTTCCCCCAGGCACAGAAGTCTTCCACAGAGAAGCATGTGCAGCGTGGGGGGTATGGTACCTTCTATGCTGCGAATGTCCTCCCGCCACAGCTCCAAGTGGGTGGTCATCTCACGAGCCTTCCCTATGAACCTCTTCCAAGACTTGCTGCTATACCGTTTCCACTGGTCCCACTCAGATAAATACTTCATTTGGGTCTCCTGAATGTTCCTGCATTAAAAAACAATCATGACAATGATCAGGAAAGTGTCATCAAGCCTCAGCATCAAATAAAACCCCAGCCGAGGGGATGTGGAAAACCTGGAGCCCTCATACACTGCTGGTGGAAATGTACAATGGTGTGGCCACTAGGAAAAACAGTCTGGATATTCCTCAACACGTTAAACACAGAATTAACCATTATGACTGGGCAATTCCACGCCTAGGTAGATACCCCCAAAGAACTGAAAACAGGGTCCCAAACAAAAACTTGTACATAAATGTTCATTACAGCACTATTCACAATAGCCAAAAGGTGGAAACAACTCAAATGTCCACCAACAGATGAACGGACAAACAGAACGAGGCATATCCATCCATACAATGAAATATCATTCAACCATAAAAAGGAACGACTATCATGTACTGATACATGCCATAACTTGGATGAACCTTGAAAACATCATGCTAAGTGAAAGAAGCCAGTTATAAAAGGTCACATATTGTATGATTCCATTTACCTGAAATGTCCAGAATGGCAAATCTAGAGACAAAGAGTAGATCAGAGGTTGGCAGGGGCTGAGGGGAAGCGAAGCAGGGAGGGACTGCAGACAACAATTAGGTTCTGGGGGGGTTGCAGAGCCAGAAGATGGAAGGAGCCCGGGTCCCTGAATCACTGCAAAGTTCCCCCTTGATCTGAACCCAGGACTTTTATGTGAACAAGAAATAAACTTCTAATACATTGAGCTACTACATGTTTGGGTAACTTTGTTGCTGCAGCTTGGCTGACCCTAAGTAATACATTTCTAATTACGTGAACTCTTCAGGAAATGCATTCCATGCATAAAACACACCTCTGCCCAAAACATACATCAGATGCCTTCTAGATGGCCACCGAACAAACCTTAGCCTCCGCTTCTCAGAGATGTTCAGTGCATACTTCCGAATCGATTGGCTATTGAGGTTTTCGGTGATTCCTCCCTCCAGCTGGGAGCTGTAAGAGTCTGTCGGCTTCAGCAAAGTGCCACTTTGCTTGTCTCGGGAAAGAATGGTCGTCCTCCTGCGTGCAATGGACCGATAGCTTGGCAATTCTTGAAGGAAATTCACAGGAGAAGAAAAGCCACTGGAGTCCAAAGAGAGGTTCTCTGGGCAAGAAAGAAAAAAAGAGAACCATCATTAACCACAGTGAGCTTGGGAGCCAATAGAAAAAAAATCTTTTTTTTGCCTACCTAAATCATGCAGACGGTCACTTTTCTGCGCCCCTGACAAAATCATTTGTACCTTCATTATTCTATTTACCAGGTTGGTGCTCAGGACAATGCCATCATCTGCAAATGGGTTCACTTTCAGCAGCTGCATGTGCAAATATGCTTTAGGTTACATGATATCTGAGTTCTAGTATCTGGATGCAGCCACCAGCTAAATGTGTGACCTCGGCCAGTTATCTAAACTCATCTACATTTGTCAGATGGGACTAGTACTATTTGCCCCAACTATCTTCCCAAAGTGTGGGCTATAATGATGTATAGGATAAAACTCCGAAAAGCATAAAGCATTATGCAAATGTATAATGATACCATCAACAGCAACAACAATAATAATAGCACTGACAGAGCACTTCCCGTGCACCAGGCACTGTGTTAAGAGCTTCACACGCACTCATGGATCTGAGCTGGCCGTGGGATCTGCTCGGACCAACAGAATGCAGTGGAAGTGATGCTGGCCAGTTCTAAGCCTTGCCAGCTTCGGCTGCTCTCTGGATCCCAGCTGCCGCCATGTAAACAAGCCCAAGCTGACTTGCTGAAGGATAAGACCATTGGAGCAGGGACGATCACCCCAGCTGAGACCATCGAGGCCAGCCTGCAGCCAGCTGTCACTCAGCTGACCGTAGATGCTCACACATACTGAGGTAGGTACTATTATCAGTCCCATTTTACAGATGAGAAAATAAAGTTGATGGGTTGCCCAATCCCATGCCCAGGTCCTAAAAGCTCTGCGTGGTCGGATGCTTGTCTGTGTCTGCAGTTCCTCAAGCTCTCTGCCCTCCAACCACGTATTTTTTAGGATCTTTCAGATATGTAGATGGGCCCTGTTTCCTTCTCCTCAGAGCCTTTGCATATGCTGTTCCCTCTGCCTGGAATGAACTTGCCACACCTATTTATCCTATTAGCTCCTACTCACACGTCACTTCCTCAGGGAAACCGCCCTGCCCCACTGCACTATTACCGGTACCTTGTTACATTTCCCCCCACACACACTAAGTCCTTTACAGCGCATCACAATTTGTAAATAAATACATAATATTTGTAAATAAATGTATTTGTGTGACTGTGTGAGTACATCTGTCTCCTCCAGGAGACTGGAAATTCTCCAAAGGCAGGGACTGTGATGATGTCTTCACCACTGCACCCAAGGACCTAGCACCATCCTTGATTCAGAGAAGAATTCAATAAATGCTCATTGGATGGATGGATGGATGGATGGATGGATGGATGGATGGATGGATGGGAAGATGGATG